>NW_028276524.1:0-131151 GCF_052056855.1 Sturnus vulgaris
TCACGGTCCTTCTCAGCTGCGAGTAGCAGCGCTCGCAGTACACAGGGCTTCGCAAGGCCCGAAGACCCGGAGGGAAGTATCGCACACGAAAATGTGCCAGGACAGAGACGTGTTCTACGTTGTCCCTTCTCGTCATGCAGTTTGTGCCTCTGCTGCTTCTGCTGTAGGTAATCGCTCCTTGAAAGGCGAGCGAGAGCGTCCTTCCGGGTGCATTGCACTGAGTCGAGTGCTCGCTCGGGACTTTGCACTCGGGGCCAAGGCAAGAGGGCGTGCTTGCCCGCAGAACTGAGAACACGCTGTTGGGCAGAGCTGAAACTTACCGCTGGAGTTCAGCTCTCGCCGGACGGCAGAAGGCGAAGAACGAAGCCGCTTGCGAGCGGCGCAGTGCAGCGAAGAGCTCTCCGAATTCGCCGCTAGCTCCACGGTCCTTCTCAGCTGCGAGTAGCAGCGCTCGCAGTACACAGGGCTTCGCAAGGCCCGAAGACCCGGAGGGAAGTATCGCACACGAAAATGTGCCAGGACAGAGACGTGTTCTACGTTGTCCTTCTCGTCATGCAGTTTGTGCCTCTGCTGCTTCTGCTGTTAGGAATCGCTCCTTGAAAGGCGAGCGAGAGCGTCCTTCCGGGTGCATTGCACTGAGTCGAGTGCTCGCTCGGGACTTTGCACTCGGGGCCAAGGCAAGAGGGCGTGCTTGCCCGCAGAACTGAGAACACGCTGTTGGGCAGAGCTGAAACTTACCGCTGGAGTTCAGCTCTCGCCGGACGGCAGAAGGCGAAGAACGAAGCCGCTTGCGAGCGGCGCAGTGCAGCGAAGAGCTCTCCGAATTCGCCGCTAGCTCCACGGTCCTTCTCAGCTGCGAGTAGCAGCGCTCGCAGTACACAGAGCTTCGCAAGGCCCGAAGACCCGGAGGGAAGTATGGCACACGGAAATGTGCCAGGACAGAGACGTGTTCTACGTTGTCCCTTCTCGTCATGCAGTTTGTGCCTCTGCTGCTTCTGCTGTTAGGAATCGCTCCTTGAAAGACGAGCGAGAGCGTCCTTCCGGGTGCATTGCACTGAGTCGAGTGCTCGCTCGGGACTTTGCACTCGGGGGCCAAGGCAAGAGGGCGTGCTTGCCCGCAGAACTGAGAACACGCTGTTGGGCAGAGCTGAAACTTACCGCTGGAGTTCAGCTCTCGCCGGACGGCAGAAGGCGAAGAACGAAGCCGCTTGCGAGCGGCGCAGTGCAGCGAAGAGCTCTCCGAATTCGCCGCTAGCTCCACGGTCCTTCTCAGCTGCGAGTAGCAGCGCTCGCAGTACACAGAGCTTCGCAAGGCCCGAAGACCGGAGGGAAGTATCGCACACGGAAATGTGCCAGGACAGAGACGTGTTCTACGTTGTCCCTTCTCGTCATGCAGTTTGTGCCTCTGCTGCTTCTGCTGTTAGGAATCGCTCCTTGAAAGACGAGCGAGAGCGTCCTTCCGGGTGCATTGCACTGAGTCGAGTGCTCGCTCGGGACTTTGCACTCGGGGCCAAGGCAAGAGGGCGTGCTTGCCCGCAGAACTGAGAACACGCTGTTGGGCAGAGCTGCAACTGACCGCTGGAGTTCAGCTGTCGCCGGACGGCAGAAGGCGAAGAACGAAGCCGCTTGCGAGCGGCGCAGTGCAGCGAAGAGCTCTCCGAATTCGCCGCTAGCTCCACGGTCCTTCTCAGCTGCGAGTAGCAGCGCTCGCAGTACACAGAGCTTCGCAAGGCCCGAAGACCCGGAGGAAGTATCGCACACGAAAATGTGCCAGGACAGAGACGTGTTCTACGTTGTCCCTTCTCGTCATGCAGTTTGTGCCTCTGCTGCTTCTGCTGTTAGGAATCGCTCCTTGAAAGACGAGCGAGAGCGTCCTTCCGGGTGCATTGCACTGAGTCGAGTGCTCGCTCGGGACTTTGCACTCGGGGCCAAGGCAAGAGGGCGTGCTTGCCCGCAGAACTGAGAACACGCTGTTGGGCAGAGCTGCAACTGACCGCTGGAGTTCAGCTGTCGCCGGACGGCAGAAGGCGAAGAACGAAGCCGCTTGCGAGCGGCGCAGTGCAGCGAAGAGCTCTCCGAATTCGCCGCTAGCTCCACGGTCCTTCTCAGCTGCGAGTAGCAGCGCTCGCAGTACACAGAGCTTCGCAAGGCCCGAAGACCCGGAGGGAAGTATCGCACACGGAAATGTGCCAGGACAGAGACGTGTTCTACGTTGTCCCTTCTCGTCATGCAGTTGTGCCTCTGCTGCTTCTGCTGTTAGGAATCGCTCCTTGAAAGGCGAGCGAGAGCGTCCTTCCGGGTGCATTGCACTGAGTCGAGTGCTCGCTCGGGACTTTGCTCTCGGGGCCAAGGCAAGAGGGCGTGCTTGCCCGCAGAACTGAGAACACGCTGTTGGGCAGAGCTGCAACTGACCGCTGGAGTTCAGCTCTCGCCGGACGGCAGAAGGCGAAGAACGAAGCCGCTTGCGAGCGGCGCAGTGCAGCGAAGAGCTCTCCGAATTCGCCGCTAGCTCCACGGTCCTTCTCAGCTGCGAGTAGCAGCGCTCGCAGTACACAGGGCTTCGCAAGGCCCGAAGACCCGGAGGGAAGTATCGCACACGGAAATGTGCCAGGACAGAGACGTGTTCTACGTTGTCCCTTCTCGTCATGCAGTTTGTGCCTCTGCTGCTTCTGCTGTAGGTAATCGCTCCTTGAAAGACGAGCGAGAGCGTCCTTCCGGGTGCATTGCACTGAGTCGAGTGCTCGCTCGGGTCTTTGCACTCGGGGCCAAGGCAAGAGGGCGTGCTTGCCCGCAGAACTGAGAACACGCTGTTGGGCAGAGCTGCAACTGACCGCTGGAGTTCAGCTCTCGCCGGACGGCAGAAGGCGAAGAACGAAGCCGCTTGCGAGCGGCGCAGTGCAGCGAAGAGCTCTCCGAATTCGCCGCTAGCTCCACGGTCCTTCTCAGCTGCGAGTAGCAGCGCTCGCAGTACACAGAGCTTCGCAAGGCCCGAAGACCCGGAGGGAAGTATCGCACACGAAAATGTGCCAGGACAGAGACGTGTTCTACGTTGTCCCTTCTCGTCATGCAGTTTGTGCCTCTGCTGCTTCTGCTGTTAGGAATCGCTCCTTGAAAGACGAGCGAGAGCGTCCTTCCGGGTGCATTGCACTGAGTCGAGTGCTCGCTCGGGACTTTGCACTCGGGGCCAAGGCAAGAGGGCGTGCTTGCCCGCAGAACTGAGAACACGCTGTTGGGCAGAGCTGCAACTGACCGCTGGAGTTCAGCTCTCGCCGGACGGCAGAAGGCGAAGAACGAAGCCGCTTGCGAGCGGCGCAGTGCAGCGAAGAGCTCTCCGAATTCGCCGCTAGCTCCACGGTCCTTCTCAGCTGCGAGTAGCAGCGCTCGCAGTACACAGAGCTTCGCAAGGCCCGAAGACCCGGAGGGAAGTATCGCACACGAAAATGTGCCAGGACAGAGACGTGTTCTACGTTGTCCCTTCTCGTCATGCAGTTTGTGCCTCTGCTGCTTCTGCTGTTAGGAATCGCTCCTTGAAAGACGAGCGAGAGCGTCCTTCCGGGTGCATTGCACTGAGTCGAGTGCTCGCTCGGGACTTTGCACTCGGGGCCAAGGCAAGAGGGCGTGCTTGCCCGCAGAACTGAGAACACGCTGTTGGGCAGAGCTGCAACTGACCGCTGGAGTTCAGCTCTCGCCGGACGGCAGAAGGCGAAGAACGAAGCCGCTTGCGAGCGGCGCAGTGCAGCGAAGAGCTCTCCGAATTCGCCGCTAGCTCCACGGTCCTTCTCAGCTGCGAGTAGCAGCGCTCGCAGTACACAGAGCTTCGCAAGGCCCGAAGACCCGGAGGGAAGTATCGCACACGAAAATGTGCCAGGACAGAGACGTGTTCTACGTTGTCCCTTCTCGTCATGCAGTTTGTGCCTCTGCTGCTTTTGCTGTAGGTAATCGCTCCTTGAAAGACGAGCGAGAGCGTCCTTCCGGGTGCATTGCACTGAGTCGAGTGCTCGCTCGGGACTTTGCTCTCGGGGCCAAGGCAAGAGGGCGTGCTTGCCCGCAGAACTGAGAACACGCTGTTGGGCAGAGCTGCAACTGACCGCTGGAGTTCAGCTCTCGCCGGACGGCAGAAGGCGAAGAACGAAGCCGCTTGCGAGCGGCGCAGTGCAGCGAAGAGCTCTCCGAATTCGCCGCTAGCTCCACGGTCCTTCTCAGCTGCGAGTAGCAGCGCTCGCAGTACACAGGGCTTCGCAAGGCCCGAAGACCCGGAGGGAAGTATCGCACACGAAAATGTGCCAGGACAGAGACGTGTTCTACGTTGTCCCTTCTCGTCATGCAGTTTGTGCCTCTGCTGCTTCTGCTGTTAGGAATCGCTCCTTGAAAGACGAGCGAGAGCGTCCTTCCGGGTGCATTGCACTGAGTCGAGTGCTCGCTCGGGTCTTTGCACTCGGGGCCAAGGCAAGAGGGCGTGCTTGCCCGCAGAACTGAGAACACGCTGTTGGGCAGAGCTGCAACTGACCGCTGGAGTTCAGCTCTCGCCGGACGGCAGAAGGCGAAGAACGAAGCCGCTTGCGAGCGGCGCAGTGCAGCGAAGAGCTCTCCGAATTCGCCGCTAGCTCCACGGTCCTTCTCAGCTGCGAGTAGCAGCGCTCGCAGTACACAGAGCTTCGCAAGGCCCGAAGACCCGGAGGGAAGTATCGCACACGAAAATGTGCCAGGACAGAGACGTGTTCTACGTTGTCCCTTCTCGTCATGCAGTTTGTGCCTCTGCTGCTTCTGCTGTTAGGAATCGCTCCTTGAAAGACGAGCGAGAGCGTCCTTCCGGGTGCATTGCACTGAGTCGAGTGCTCGCTCGGGACTTTGCACTCGGGGCCAAGGCAAGAGGGGCGTGCTTGCCCGCAGAACTGAGAACACGCTGTTGGGCAGAGCTGCAACTGACCGCTGGAGTTCAGCTGTCGCCGGACGGCAGAAGGCGAAGAACGAAGCCGCTTGCGAGCGGCGCAGTGCAGCGAAGAGCTCTCCGAATTCGCCGCTAGCTCCACGGTCCTTCTCAGCTGCGAGTAGCAGCGCTCGCAGTACACAGAGCTTCGCAAGGCCCGAAGACCCGGAGGGAAGTATCGCACACGAAAATGTGCCAGGACAGAGACGTGTTCTACGTTGTCCCTTCTCGTCATGCAGTTTGTGCCTCTGCTGCTTCTGCTGTTAGGAATCGCTCCTTGAAAGACGAGCGAGAGCGTCCTTCCGGGTGCATTGCACTGAGTCGAGTGCTCGCTCGGGTCTTTGCACTCGGGGCCAAGGCAAGAGGGCGTGCTTGCCCGCAGAACTGAGAACACGCTGTTGGGCAGAGCTGCAACTGACCGCTGGAGTTCAGCTCTCGCCGGACGGCAGAAGGCGAAGAACGAAGCCGCTTGCGAGCGGCGCAGTGCAGCGAAGAGCTCTCCGAATTCGCCGCTAGCTCCACGGTCCTTCTCAGCTGCGAGTAGCAGCGCTCGCAGTACACAGAGCTTCGCAAGGCCCGAAGACCCGGAGGGAAGTATCGCACACGAAAATGTGCCAGGACAGAGACGTGTTCTACGTTGTCCCTTCTCGTCATGCAGTTTGTGCCTCTGCTGCTTTTGCTGTAGGAATCGCTCCTTGAAAGACGAGCGAGAGCGTCCTTCCGGGTGCATTGCACTGAGTCGAGTGCTCGCTCGGGACTTTGCTCTCGGGGCCAAGGCAAGAGGGCGTGCTTGCCCGCAGAACTGAGAACACGCTGTTGGGCAGAGCTGCAACTGACCGCTGGAGTTCAGCTCTCGCCGGACGGCAGAAGGCGAAGAACGAAGCCGCTTGCGAGCGGCGCAGTGCAGCGAAGAGCTCTCCGAATTCGCCGCTAGCTCCACGGTCCTTCTCAGCTGCGAGTAGCAGCGCTCGCAGTACACAGGGCTTCGCAAGGCCCGAAGACCCGGAGGGAAGTATCGCACACGAAAATGTGCCAGGACAGAGACGTGTTCTACGTTGTCCCTTCTCGTCATGCAGTTTGTGCCTCTGCTGCTTCTGCTGTTAGGAATCGCTCCTTGAAAGACGAGCGAGAGCGTCCTTCCGGGTGCATTGCACTGAGTCGAGTGCTCGCTCGGGACTTTGCTCTCGGGGCCAAGGCAAGAGGGCGTGCTTGCCCGCAGAACTGAGAACACGCTGTTGGGCAGAGCTGCAACTGACCGCTGGAGTTCAGCTCTCGCCGGACGGCAGAAGGCGAAGAACGAAGCCGCTTGCGAGCGGCGCAGTGCAGCGAAGAGCTCTCCGAATTCGCCGCTAGCTCCACGGTCCTTCTCAGCTGCGAGTAGCAGCGCTCGCAGTACACAGGGCTTCGCAAGGCCCGAAGACCCGGAGGGAAGTATCGCACACGAAAATGTGCCAGGACAGAGACGTGTTCTACGTTGTCCCTTCTCGTCATGCAGTTTGTGCCTCTGCTGCTTCTGCTGTTAGGAATCGCTCCTTGAAAGACGAGCGAGAGCGTCCTTCCGGGTGCATTGCACTGAGTCGAGTGCTCGCTCGGGACTTTGCACTCGGGGCCAAGGCAAGAGGGCGTGCTTGCCCGCAGAACTGAGAACACGCTGTTGGGCAGAGCTGCAACTGACCGCTGGAGTTCAGCTCTCGCCGGACGGCAGAAGGCGAAGAACGAAGCCGCTTGCGAGCGGCGCAGTGCAGCGAAGAGCTCTCCGAATTCGCCGCTAGCTCCACGGTCCTTCTCAGCTGCGAGTAGCAGCGCTCGCAGTACACAGGGCTTCGCAAGGCCCGAAGACCCGGAGGGAAGTATGGCACACGGAAATGTGCCAGGACAGAGACGTGTTCTACGTTGTCCCTTCTCGTCATGCAGTTTGTGCCTCTGCTGCTTCTGCTGTTAGGAATCGCTCCTTGAAAGGCGAGCGAGAGCGTCCTTCCGGGTGCATTGCACTGAGTCGAGTGCTCGCTCGGGACTTTGCTCTCGGGGCCAAGGCAAGAGGGCGTGCTTGCCCGCAGAACTGAGAACACGCTGTTGGGCAGAGCTGCAACTGACCGCTGGAGTTCAGCTCTCGCCGGACGGCAGAAGGCGAAGAACGAAGCCGCTTGCGAGCGGCGCAGTGCAGCGAAGAGCTCTCCGAATTCGCCGCTAGCTCCACGGTCCTTCTCAGCTGCGAGTAGCAGCGCTCGCAGTACACAGGGCTTCGCAAGGCCCGAAGACCCGGAGGGAAGTATCGCACACGAAAATGTGCCAGGACAGAGACGTGTTCTACGTTGTCCCTTCTCGTCATGCAGTTTGTGCCTCTGCTGCTTCTGCTGTTAGGAATCGCTCCTTGAAAGACGAGCGAGAGCGTCCTTCCGGGTGCATTGCACTGAGTCGAGTGCTCGCTCGGGGCTTTGCTCTCGGGGCCAAGGCAAGAGGGCGTGCTTGCCCGCAGAACTGAGAACACGCTGTTGGGCAGAGCTGCAACTGACCGCTGGAGTTCAGCTCTCGCCGGACGGCAGAAGGCGAAGAACGAAGCCGCTTGCGAGCGGCGCAGTGCAGCGAAGAGCTCTCCGAATTCGCCGCTAGCTCCACGGTCCTTCTCAGCTGCGAGTAGCAGCGCTCGCAGTACACAGAGCTTCGCAAGGCCCGAAGACCCGGAGGGAAGTATCGCACACGGAAAATGTGCCAGGACAGAGACGTGTTCTACGTTGTCCCTTCTCGTCATGCAGTTTGTGCCTCTGCTGCTTCTGCTGTTAGGAATCGCTCCTTGAAAGGCGAGCGAGAGCGTCCTTCCGGGTGCATTGCACTGAGTCGAGTGCTCGCTCGGGACTTTGCTCTCGGGGCCAAGGCAAGAGGGCGTGCTTGCCCGCAGAACTGAGAACACGCTGTTGGGCAGAGCTGCAACTGACCGCTGGAGTTCAGCTCTCGCCGGACGGCAGAAGGCGAAGAACGAAGCCGCTTGCGAGCGGCGCAGTGCAGCGAAGAGCTCTCCGAATTCGCCGCTAGCTCCACGGTCCTTCTCAGCTGCGAGTAGCAGCGCTCGCAGTACACAGGGCTTCGCAAGGCCCGAAGACCCGGAGGGAAGTATCGCACACGGAAATGTGCCAGGACAGAGACGTGTTCTACGTTGTCCCTTCTCGTCATGCAGTTTGTGCCTCTGCTGCTTCTGCTGTTAGGAATCGCTCCTTGAAAGACGAGCGAGAGCGTCCTTCCGGGTGCATTGCACTGAGTCGAGTGCTCGCTCGGGACTTTGCTCTCGGGGCCAAGGCAAGAGGGCGTGCTTGCCCGCAGAACTGAGAACACGCTGTTGGGCAGAGCTGCAACTGACCGCTGGAGTTCAGCTCTCGCCGGACGGCAGAAGGCGAAGAACGAAGCCGCTTGCGAGCGGCGCAGTGCAGCGAAGAGCTCTCCGAATTCGCCGCTAGCTCCACGGTCCTTCTCAGCTGCGAGTAGCAGCGCTCGCAGTACACAGGGCTTCGCAAGGCCCGAAGACCCGGAGGGAAGTATCGCACACGAAAATGTGCCAGGACAGAGACGTGTTCTACGTTGTCCCTTCTCGTCATGCAGTTTGTGCCTCTGCTGCTTCTGCTGTTAGGAATCGCTCCTTGAAAGACGAGCGAGAGCGTCCTTCCGGGTGCATTGCACTGAGTCGAGTGCTCGCTCGGGACTTTGCTCTCGGGGCCAAGGCAAGAGGGCGTGCTTGCCCGCAGAACTGAGAACACGCTGTTGGGCAGAGCTGCAACTGACCGCTGGAGTTCAGCTCTCGCCGGACGGCAGAAGGCGAAGAACGAAGCCGCTTGCGAGCGGCGCAGTGCAGCGAAGAGCTCTCCGAATTCGCCGCTAGCTCCACGGTCCTTCTCAGCTGCGAGTAGCAGCGCTCGCAGTACACATCCCGAAGACCGGGAGGGAAGTATCGCACACGGAAATGTGCCAGGACAGAGACGTGTTCTACGTTGTCCCTTCTCGTCATGCAGTTTGTGCCTCTGCTGCTTCTGCTGTTAGGAATCGCTCCTTGAAAGACGAGCGAGAGCGTCCTTCCGGGTGCATTGCACTGAGTCGAGTGCTCGCTCGGGACTTTGCTCTCGGGCCAAGGCAAGAGGGCGTGCTTGCCCGCAGAACTGAGAACACGCTGTTGGGCAGAGCTGCAACTGACCGCTGGAGTTCAGCTCTCGCCGGACGGCAGAAGGCGAAGAACGAAGCCGCTTGCGAGCGGCGCAGTGCAGCGAAGAGCTCTCCCGAATTCGCCGCTAGCTCCACGGTCCTTCTCAGCTGCGAGTAGCAGCGTCTCGCAGTACACAGGGCTTCGCAAGGCCCGAAGACCCGGAGGGAAGTATCGCACACGAAAATGTGCCAGGACAGAGACGTGTTCTACGTTGTCCCTTCTCGTCATGCAGTTTGTGCCTCTGCTGCTTCTGCAGTTAGGAATCGCTCCTTGAAAGGCGAGCGAGAGCGTCCTTCCGGGTGCATTGCACTGAGTCGAGTGCTCGCTCGGGACTTTGCACTCGGGGGCCAAGGCAAGAGGGCGTGCTTGCCCGCAGAACTGAGAACACGCTGTTGGGCAGAGCTGCAACTGACCGCTGGAGTTCAGCTCTCGCCGGACGGCAGAAGGCGAAGAACGAAGCCGCTTGCGAGCGGCGCAGTGCAGCGAAGAGCTCTCCGAATTCGCCGCTAGCTCCACGGTCCTTCTCAGCTGCGAGTAGCAGCGCTCGCAGTACACAGGGCTTCGCAAGGCCCGAAGACCCGGAGGGAAGTATCGCACACGAAAATGTGCCAGGACAGAGACGTGTTCTACGTTGTCCCTTCTCGTCATGCAGTTTGTGCCTCTGCTGCTTCTGCTGTTAGGAATCGCTCCTTGAAAGACGAGCGAGAGCGTCCTTCGCGGGTGCATTGCACTGAGTCGAGTGCTCGCTCGGAGGACTTTGCACTCGGGGCCAAGGCAAGAGGGCGTGCTTGCCCGCAGAACTGAGAACACGCTGTTGGGCAGAGCTGCAACTGACCGCTGGAGTTCAGCTCTCGCCGGACGGCAGAAGGCGAAGAACGAAGCCGCTTGCGAGCGGGCGCAGTGCAGCGAAGAGCTCTCCGAATTCGCCGCTAGCTCCACGGTCCTTCTCAGCTGCGAGTAGCAGCGCTCGCAGTACACAGAGCTTCGCAAGGCCCGAAGACCCGGAGGGAAGTATGGCACACGGAAATGTGCCAGGACAGAGACGTGTTCTACGTTGTCCCTTCTCGTCATGCAGTTTGTGCCTCTGCTGCTTCTGCTGTTAGGAATCGCTCCTTGAAAGACGAGCGAGAGCGTCCTTCCGGGTGCATTGCACTGAGTCGAGTGCTCGCTCGGGGCTTTGCTCTCGGGGCCAAGGCAAGAGGGCGTGCTTGCCCGCAGAACTGAGAACACGCTGTTGGGCAGAGCTGAAACTTACCGCTGGAGTTCAGCTCTCGCCGGACGGCAGAAGGCGAAGAACGAAGCCGCTTGCGAGCGGCGCAGTGCAGCGAAGAGCTCTCCGAATTCGCCGCTAGCTCCACGGTCCTTCTCAGCTGCGAGTAGCAGCGCTCGCAGTACACAGAGCTTCGCAAGGACCGAAGACCCGGAGGGAAGTATCGCACACGAAAATGTGCCAGGACAGAGACGTGTTCTACGTTGTCCCTTCTCGTCATGCAGTTTGTGCCTCTGCTGCTTCTGCTGTTAGGAATCGCTCCTTGAAAGACGAGCGAGAGCGTCCTTCCGGGTGCATTGCACTGAGTCGAGTGCTCGCTCGGGGACTTTGCACTCGGGGCCAAGGCAAGAGGGCGTGCTTGCCCGCAGAACTGAGAACACGCTGTTGGGGCAGAGCTGCAACTGACCGCTGGAGTTCAGCTCTCGCCGGACGGCAGAAGGCGAAGAACGAAGCCGCTTGCGAGCGGGCGCAGTGCAGCGAAGAGCTCTCCGAATTCGCCGCTAGCTCCACGGTCCTTCTCAGCTGCGAGTAGCAGCGCTCGCAGTACACAGAGCTTCGCAAGGCCCGAAGACCCGGAGGGAAGTATCGCACACGAAAATGTGCCAGGACAGAGACGTGTTCTACGTTGTCCCTTCTCGTCATGCAGTTTGTGCCTCTGCTGCTTCTGCTGTTAGGAATCGCTCCTTGAAAGACGAGCGAGAGCGTCCTTCCGGGTGCATTGCACTGAGTCGAGTGCTCGCTCGGGGCTTTGCTCTCGGGGCCAAGGCAAGAGGGCGTGCTTGCCCGCAGAACTGAGAACACGCTGTTGGGCAGCAGCTGAAACTTACCGCTGGAGTTCAGCTCTCGCCGGACGGCAGAAGGCGAAGAACGAAGCCGCTTGCGAGCGGCGCAGTGCAGCGAAGAGCTCTCCGAATTCGCCGCTAGCTCCACGGTCCTTCTCAGCTGCGAGTAGCAGCGCTCGCAGTACACAGAGCTTCGCAAGGCCGAAGACCCGGAGGGAAGTATGGCACACGGAAATGTGCCAGGACAGAGACGTGTTCTACGTTGTCCCTTCTCGTCATGCAGTTTGTGCCTCTGCTGCTTCTGCTGTTAGGAATCGCTCCTTGAAAGACGAGCGAGAGCGTCCTTCCGGGTGCATTGCACTGAGTCGAGTGCTCGCTCGGGACTTTGCTCTCGGGGCCAAGGCAAGAGGGCGTGCTTGCCCGCAGAACTGAGAACACGCTGTTGGGCAGAGCTGCAACTGACCGCCGGAGTTCAGCTCTCGCCGGACGGCAGAAGGCGAAGAACGAAGCCGCTTGCGAGCGGCGCAGTGCAGCGAAGAGCTCTCCGAATTCGCCGCTAGCTCCACGGTCCTTCTCAGCTGCGAGTAGCAGCGCTCGCAGTACACAGAGCTTCGCAAGGCCCGAAGACCCGGAGGGAAGTATCGCACACGGAAATGTGCCAGGACAGAGACGTGTTCTACGTTGTCCCTTCTCGTCATGCAGTTTGTGCCTCTGCTGCTTCTGCTGTTAGGAATCGCTCCTTGAAAGACGAGCGAGAGCGTCCTTCCGGGTGCATTGCACTGAGTCGAGTGCTCGCTCGGCGACTTTGCTCTCGGGGCCAAGGCAAGAGGGCGTGCTTGCCCGCAGAACTGAGAACACGCTGTTGGGCAGAGCTGCAACTGACCGCTGGAGTTCAGCTCTCGCCGGACGGCAGAAGGCGAAGAACGAAGCCGCTTGCGAGCGGCGCAGTGCAGCGAAGAGCTCTCCGAATTCGCCGCTAGCTCCACGGTCCCTTCTCAGCTGCGAGTAGCAGCGCTCGCAGTACACAGGGCTTCGCAAGGCCCGAAGACCCGGAGGGAAGTATCGCACACGAAAATGTGCCAGGACAGAGACGTGTTCTACGTTGTCCCTTCTCGTCATGCAGTTTGTGCCTCTGCTGCTTCTGCTGTTAGGAATCGCTCCTTGAAAGGCGAGCGACAGCGTCCTTCCGGGTGCATTGCACTGAGTCGAGTGCTCGCTCGGGACTTTGCACTCGGGGCCAAGGCAAGAGGGCGTGCTTGCCCGCAGAACTGAGAACACGCTGTTGGGCAGAGCTGCAACTGACCGCTGGAGTTCAGCTCTCGCCGGACGGCAGAAGGCGAAGAACGAAGCCGCTTGCGAGCGGCGCAGTGCAGCGAAGAGCTCTCCGAATTCGCCGCTAGCTCCACGGTCCTTCTCAGCTGCGAGTAGCAGCGCTCGCAGTACACAGAGCTTCGCAAGGCCCGAAGACCCGGAGGGAAGTATGGCACACGGAAATGTGCCAGGACAGAGACGTGTTCTACGTTGTCCCTTCTCGTCATGCAGTTTGTGCCTCTGCTGCTTCTGCTGTTAGGAATCGCTCCTTGAAAGGCGAGCGACAGCGTCCTTCCGGGTGCATTGCACTGAGTCGAGTGCTCGCTCGGGGCTTTGCTCTCGGGGCCAAGGCAAGAGGGCGTGCTTGCCCGCAGAACTGAGAACACGCTGTTGGGCAGAGCTGCAACTGACCGCTGGAGTTCAGCTCTCGCCGGACGGCAGAAGGCTAAGAACGAAGCCGCTTGCGAGCGGCGCAGTGCAGCGAAGAGCTCTCCGAATTCGCCGCTAGCTCCACGGTCCTTCTCAGCTGCGAGTAGCAGCGCTCGCAGTACACAGAGCTTCGCAAGGCCCGAAGACCCGGAGGGAAGTATGGCACACGGAAATGCGCCAGGACAGAGACGTGTTCTACGTTGTCCCTTCTCGTCATGCAGTTTGTGCCTCTGCTGCTTCTGCAGTTAGGAATCGCTCCTTGAAAGGCGAGCGAGAGCGTCCTTCCGGGTGCATTGCACTGAGTCGAGTGCTCGCTCGGGACTTTGCTCTCGGGGCCAAGGCAAGAGGGCGTGCTTGCCCGCAGAACTGAGAACACGCTGTTGGGCAGAGCTGCAACTGACCGCCGGAGTTCAGCTCTCGCCGGACGGCAGAAGGCGAAGAACGAAGCCGCTTGCGAGCGGCGCAGTGCAGCGAAGAGCTCTCCGAATTCGCCGCTAGCTCCACGGTCCTTCTCAGCTGCGAGTAGCAGCGCTCGCAGTACACAGGGCTTCGCAAGGCCCGAAGACCCGGAGGGAAGTATCGCACACGAAAATGTGCCAGGACAGAGACGTGTTCTACGTTGTCCCTTCTCGTCATGCAGTTTGTGCCTCTGCTGCTTCTGCAGTTAGGAATCGCTCCTTGAAAGGCGAGCGAGAGCGTCCTTCCGGGTGCATTGCACTGAGTCGAGTGCTCGCTCGGGACTTTGCACTCGGGGCCAAGGCAAGAGGGCGTGCTTGCCCGCAGAACTGAGAACACGCTGTTGGGCAGAGCTGAAACTTACCGCTGGAGTTCAGCTCTCGCCGGACGGCAGAAGGCGAAGAACGAAGCCGCTTGCGAGCGGCGCAGTGCAGCGAAGAGCTCTCCGAATTCGCCGCTAGCTCCACGGTCCTTCTCAGCTGCGAGTAGCAGCGCTCGCAGTACACAGAGCTTCGCAAGGCCCGAAGACCCGGAGGGAAGTATGGCACACGGAAATGTGCCAGGACAGAGACGTGTTCTACGTTGTCCCTTCTCGTCATGCAGTTTGTGCCTCTGCTGCTTCTGCTGTTAGGAATCGCTCCTTGAAAGGCGAGCGACAGCGTCCTTCCGGGTGCATTGCACTGAGTCGAGTGCTCGCTCGGGACTTTGCACTCGGGGCCAAGGCAAGAGGGCGTGCTTGCCCGCAGAACTGAGAACACGCTGTTGGGCAGAGCTGCAACTGACCGCTGGAGTTCAGCTGTCGCCGGACGGCAGAAGGCGAAGAACGAAGCCGCTTGCGAGCGGCGCAGTGCAGCGAAGAGCTCTCCGAATTCGCCGCTAGCTCCACGGTCCTTCTCAGCTGCGAGTAGCAGCGCTCGCAGTACACAGAGCTTCGCAAGGCCCGAAGACCCGGAGGGAAGTATCGCACACGGAAATGTGCCGGGACAGAGACGTGTTCTACGTTGTCCCTTCTCGTCATGCAGTTTGTGCCTCTGCTGCTTCTGCTGTTAGGAATCGCTCCTTGAAAGGCGAGCGAGAGCGTCCTTCCGGGTGCATTGCACTGAGTCGAGTGCTCGCTCGGGACTTTGCACTCGGGGCCAAGGCAAGAGGGCGTGCTTGCCCGCAGAACTGAGAACACGCTGTTGGGCAGAGCTGCAACTGACCGCTGGAGTTCAGCTCTCGCCGGACGGCAGAAGGCGAAGAACGAAGCCGCTTGCGAGCGGCGCAGTGCAGCGAAGAGCTCTCCGAATTCGCCGCTAGCTCCACGGTCCTTCTCAGCTGCGAGTAGCAGCGCTCGCAGTACACAGGGCTTCGCAAGGCCCGAAGACCCGGAGGGAAGTATCGCACACGGAAATGTGCCAGGACAGAGACGTGTTCTACGTTGTCCCTTCTCGTCATGCAGTTTGTGCCTCTGCTGCTTCTGCTGTTAGGAATCGCTCCTTGAAAGACGAGCGAGAGCGTCCTTCCGGGTGCATTGCACTGAGTCGAGTGCTCGCTCGGGACTTTGCTCTCGGGGCCAAGGCAAGAGGGCGTGCTTGCCCGCAGAACTGAGAACACGCTGTTGGGCAGAGCTGCAACTGACCGCTGGAGTTCAGCTCTCGCCGGACGGCAGAAGGCGAAGAACGAAGCCGCTTGCGAGCGGCGCAGTGCAGCGAAGAGCTCTCCGAATTCGCCGCTAGCTCCACGGTCCTTCTCAGCTGCGAGTAGCAGCGCTCGCAGTACACAGGGCTTCGCAAGGCCCGAAGACCCGGAGGGAAGTATCGCACACGAAAATGTGCCAGGACAGAGACGTGTTCTACGTTGTCCCTTCTCGTCATGCAGTTTGTGCCTCTGCTGCTTCTGCAGTTAGGAATCGCTCCTTGAAAGGCGAGCGAGAGCGTCCTTCCGGGTGCATTGCACTGAGTCGACTGCTCGCTCGGGACTTTGCACTCGGGGCCAAGGCAAGAGGGCGTGCTTGCCCGCAGAACTGAGAACACGCTGTTGGGCAGAGCTGAAACTTACCGCTGGAGTTCAGCTCTCGCCGGACGGCAGAAGGCGAAGAACGAAGCCGCTTGCGAGCGGCGCAGTGCAGCGAAGAGCTCTCCGAATTCGCCGCTAGCTCCACGGTCCTTCTCAGCTGCGAGTAGCAGCGCTCGCAGTACACAGAGCTTCGCAAGGCCCGAAGACCCGGAGGGAAGTATGGCACACGGAAATGTGCCAGGACAGAGACGTGTTCTACGTTGTCCCTTCTCGTCATGCAGTTTGTGCCTCTGCTGCTTCTGCTGTTAGGAATCGCTCCTTGAAAGGCGAGCGACAGCGTCCTTCCGGGTGCATTGCACTGAGTCGAGTGCTCGCTCGGGGCTTTGCTCTCGGGGCCAAGGCAAGAGGGCGTGCTTGCCAGCAGAACTGAGAACACGCTGTTGGGCAGAGCTGCAACTGACCGCTGGAGTTCAGCTCTCGCCGGACGGCAGAAGGCGAAGAACGAAGCCGCTTGCGAGCGGCGCAGTGCAGCGAAGAGCTCTCCGAATTCGCCGCTAGCTCCACGGTCCTTCTCAGCTGCGAGTAGCAGCGCTCGCAGTACACAGAGCTTCGCAAGGCCCGAAGACCCGGAGGGAAGTATCGCACACGAAAATGTGCCAGGACAGAGACGTGTTCTACGTTGTCCCTTCTCGTCATGCAGTTTGTGCCTCTGCTGCTTCTGCTGTTAGGAATCGCTCCTTGAAAGGCGAGCGGAGAGCGTCCTTCCGGGTGCATTGCACTGAGTCGAGTGCTCGCTCGGGACTTTGCACTCGGGGCCAAGGCAAGAGGGCGTGCTTGCCCGCAGAACTGAGAACACGCTGTTGGGCAGAGCTGCAACTGACCGCTGGAGTTCAGCTCTCGCCGGACGGCAGAAGGCGAAGAACGAAGCCGCTTGCGAGCGGCGCAGTGCAGCGAAGAGCTCTCCGAATTCGCCGCTAGCTCCACGGTCCTTCTCAGCTGCGAGTAGCAGCGCTCGCAGTACACAGGGCTTCGCAAGGCCCGAAGACCCGGAGGGAAGTATCGCACACGGAAATGTGCCAGGACAGAGACGTGTTCTACGTTGTCCCTTCTCGTCATGCAGTTTGTGCCTCTGCTGCTTCTGCTGTTAGGAATCGCTCCTTGAAAGACGAGCGAGAGCGTCCTTCGGGGTGCATTGCACTGAGTCGAGTGCTCGCTCGGGACTTTGCTCTCGGGGCCAAGGCAAGAGGGCGTGCTTGCCCGCAGAACTGAGAACACGCTGTTGGGCAGAGCTGCAACTGACCGCTGGAGTTCAGCTCTCGCCGGACGGCAGAAGGCGAAGAACGAAGCCGCTTGCGAGCGGCGCAGTGCAGCGAAGAGCTCTCCGAATTCGCCGCTAGCTCCACGGTCCTTCTCAGCTGCGAGTAGCAGCGCTCGCAGTACACAGGGCTTCGCAAGGCCCGAAGACCCGGAGGGAAGTATCGCACACGGAAATGTGCCAGGACAGAGACGTGTTCTACGTTGTCCCTTCTCGTCATGCAGTTTGTGCCTCTGCTGCTTCTGCTGTTAGGAATCGCTCCTTGAAAGACGAGCGAGAGCGTCCTTCCGGGTGCATTGCACTGAGTCGAGTGCTCGCTCGGGACTTTGCTCTCGGGGCCAAGGCAAGAGGGCGTGCTTGCCCGCAGAACTGAGAACACGCTGTTGGGCAGAGCTGCAACTGACCGCTGGAGTTCAGCTCTCGCCGGACGGCAGAAGGCGAAGAACGAAGCCGCTTGCGAGCGGCGCAGTGCAGCGAAGAGCTCTCCGAATTCGCCGCTAGCTCCACGGTCCTTCTCAGCTGCGAGTAGCAGCGCTCGCAGTACACAGGGCTTCGCAAGGCCCGAAGACCCGGAGGGAAGTATGGCACACGAAAATGTGCCAGGACAGAGACGTGTTCTACGTTGTCCCTTCTCGTCATGCAGTTTGTGCCTCTGCTGCTTCTGCTGTTAGGAATCGCTCCTTGAAGGACGAGCGAGAGCGTCCTTCCGGGTGCATTGCACTGAGTCGAGTGCTCGCTCGGGGCTTTGCTCTCGGGGCCAAGGCAAGAGGGCGTGCTTGCCCGCAGAACTGAGAACACGCTGTTGGGCAGAGCTGAAACTTACCGCTGGAGTTCAGCTCTCGCCGGACGGCAGAAGGCGAAGAACGAAGCCGCTTGCGAGCGGCGCAGTGCAGCGAAGAGCTCTCCGAATTCGCCGCTAGCTCCACGGTCCTTCTCAGCTGCGAGTAGCAGCGCTCGCAGTACACAGAGCTTCGCAAGGCCCGAAGACCCGGAGGGAAGTATGGCACACGGAAATGTGCCAGGACAGAGACGTGTTCTACGTTGTCCCTTCTCGTCATGCAGTTTGTGCCTCTGCTGCTTCTGCTGTTAGGAATCGCTCCTTGAAAGACGAGCGAGAGCGTCCTTCCGGGTGCATTGCACTGAGTCGAGTGCTCGCTCGGGACTTTGCTCTCGGGGCCAAGGCAAGAGGGCGTGCTTGCCCGCAGAACTGAGAACACGCTGTTGGGCAGAGCTGCAACTGACCGCTGGAGTTCAGCTCTCGCCGGACGGCAGAAGGCGAAGAACGAAGCCGCTTGCGAGCGGCGCAGTGCAGCGAAGAGCTCTCCGAATTCGCCGCTAGCTCCACGGTCCTTCTCAGCTGCGAGTAGCAGCGCTCGCAGTACACAGAGCTTCGCAAGGCCCGAAGACCCGGAGGGAAGTATCGCACACGGAAATGTGCCAGGACAGAGACGTGTTCTACGTTGTCCCTTCTCGTCATGCAGTTTGTGCCTCTGCTGCTTCTGCTGTTAGGAATCGCTCCTTGAAAGACGAGCGAGAGCGTCCTTCCGGGTGCATTGCACTGAGTCGAGTGCTCGCTCGGGACTTTGCTCTCGGGGCCAAGGCAAGAGGGCGTGCTTGCCCGCAGAACTGAGAACACGCTGTTGGGCAGAGCTGCAACTGACCGCTGGAGTTCAGCTCTCGCCGGACGGCAGAAGGCGAAGAACGAAGCCGCTTGCGAGCGGCGCAGTGCAGCGAAGAGCTCTCCGAATTCGCCGCTAGCTCCACGGTCCTTCTCAGCTGCGAGTAGCAGCGCTCGCAGTACACAGAGCTTCGCAAGGCCCGAAGACCCGGAGGGAAGTATCGCACACGAAAATGTGCCAGGACAGAGACGTGTTCTACGTTGTCCCTTCTCGTCATGCAGTTTGTGCCTCTGCTGCTTCTGCTGTTAGGAATCGCTCCTTGAAAGACGAGCGAGAGCGTCCTTCCGGGTGCATTGCACTGAGTCGAGTGCTCGCTCGGGACTTTGCTCTCGGGGCCAAGGCAAGAGGGCGTGCTTGCCCGCAGAACTGAGAACACGCTGTTGGGCAGAGCTGCAACTGACCGCTGGAGTTCAGCTCTCGCCGGACGGCAGAAGGCGAAGAACGAAGCCGCTTGCGAGCGGCGCAGTGCAGCGAAGAGCTCTCCGAATTCGCCGCTAGCTCCACGGTCCTTCTCAGCTGCGAGTAGCAGCGCTCGCAGTACACAGGGCTTCGCAAGGCCCGAAGACCCGGAGGGAAGTATCGCACACGGAAATGTGCCAGGACAGAGACGTGTTCTACGTTGTCCCTTCTCGTCATGCAGTTTGTGCCTCTGCTGCTTCTGCTGTTAGGAATCGCTCCTTGAAAGACGAGCGAGAGCGTCCTTCCGGGTGCATTGCACTGAGTCGAGTGCTCGCTCGGGACTTTGCTCTCGGGGCCAAGGCAAGAGGGCGTGCTTGCCCGCAGAACTGAGAACACGCTGTTGGGCAGAGCTGCAACTGACCGCTGGAGTTCAGCTCTCGCCGGACGGCAGAAGGCGAAGAACGAAGCCGCTTGCGAGCGGCGCAGTGCAGCGAAGAGCTCTCCGAATTCGCCGCTAGCTCCACGGTCCTTCTCAGCTGCGAGTAGCAGCGCTCGCAGTACACAGGGCTTCGCAAGGCCCGAAGACCCGGAGGGAAGTATCGCACACGAAAATGTGCCAGGACAGAGACGTGTTCTACGTTGTCCCTTCTCGTCATGCAGTTTGTGCCTCTGCTGCTTCTGCTGTTAGGAATCGCTCCTTGAAAGGCGAGCGAGAGCGTCCTTCCGGGTGCATTGCACTGAGTCGAGTGCTCGCTCGGGACTTTGCACTCGGGGCCAAGGCAAGAAGGCGTGCTTGCCCGCAGAACTGAGAACACGCTGTTGGGCAGAGCTGAAACTTACCGCTGGAGTTCAGCTCTCGCCGGACGGCAGAAGGCGAAGAACGAAGCCGCTTGCGAGCGGCGCAGTGCAGCGAAGAGCTCTCCGAATTCGCCGCTAGCTCCACGGTCCTTCTCAGCTGCGAGTAGCAGCGCTCGCAGTACACAGGGCTTCGCAAGGCCCGAAGACCCGGAGGGAAGTATGGCACACGAAAATGTGCCAGGACAGAGACGTGTTCTACGTTGTCCCTTCTCGTCATGCAGTTTGTGCCTCTGCTGCTTCTGCAGTTAGGAATCGCTCCTTGAAAGGCGAGCGAGAGCGTCCTTCCGGGTGCATTGCACTGAGTCGAGTGCTCGCTCGGGACTTTGCACTCGGGGCCAAGGCAAGAGGGCGTGCTTGCCCGCAGAACTGAGAACACGCTGTTGGGCAGAGCTGAAACTTACCGCTGGAGTTCAGCTCTCGCCGGACGGCAGAAGGCGAAGAACGAAGCCGCTTGCGAGCGGCGCAGTGCAGCGAAGAGCTCTCCGAATTCGCCGCTAGCTCCACGGTCCTTCTCAGCTGCGAGTAGCAGCGCTCGCAGTACACAGAGCTTCGCAAGGCCCGAAGACCCGGAGGGAAGTATGGCACACGGAAATGTGCCAGGACAGAGACGTGTTCTACGTTGTCCCTTCTCGTCATGCAGTTTGTGCCTCTGCTGCTTCTGCTGTTAGGAATCGCTCCTTGAAAGGCGAGCGACAGCGTCCTTCCGGGTGCATTGCACTGAGTCGAGTGCTCGCTCGGGACTTTGCACTCGGGGCCAAGGCAAGAGGGCGTGCTTGCCCGCAGAACTGAGAACACGCTGTTGGGCAGAGCTGCAACTGACCGCTGGAGTTCAGCTCTCGCCGGACGGCAGAAGGCGAAGAACGAAGCCGCTTGCGAGCGGCGCAGTGCAGCGAAGAGCTCTCCGAATTCGCCGCTAGCTCCACGGTCCTTCTCAGCTGCGAGTAGCAGCGCTCGCAGTACACAGAGCTTCGCAAGGCCCGAAGACCCGGAGGGAAGTATGGCACACGGAAATGTGCCAGGACAGAGACGTGTTCTACGTTGTCCCTTCTCGTCATGCAGTTTGTGCCTCTGCTGCTTCTGCTGTTAGGAATCGCTCCTTGAAAGGCGAGCGACAGCGTCCTTCCGGGTGCATTGCACTGAGTCGAGTGCTCGCTCGGGGCTTTGCTCTCGGGGCCAAGGCAAGAGGGCGTGCTTGCCCGCAGAACTGAGAACACGCTGTTGGGCAGAGCTGCAACTGACCGCTGGAGTTCAGCTCTCGCCGGACGGCAGAAGGCTAAGAACGAAGCCGCTTGCGAGCGGCGCAGTGCAGCGAAGAGCTCTCCGAATTCGCCGCTAGCTCCACGGTCCTTCTCAGCTGCGAGTAGCAGCGCTCGCAGTACACAGAGCTTCGCAAGGCCCGAAGACCCGGAGGGAAGTATGGCACACGGAAATGCGCCAGGACAGAGACGTGTTCTACGTTGTCCCTTCTCGTCATGCAGTTTGTGCCTCTGCTGCTTCTGCAGTTAGGAATCGCTCCTTGAAAGGCGAGCGAGAGCGTCCTTCCGGGTGCATTGCACTGAGTCGAGTGCTCGCTCGGGACTTTGCTCTCGGGGCCAAGGCAAGAGGGCGTGCTTGCCCGCAGAACTGAGAACACGCTGTTGGGCAGAGCTGCAACTGACCGCCGGAGTTCAGCTCTCGCCGGACGGCAGAAGGCGAAGAACGAAGCCGCTTGCGAGCGGCGCAGTGCAGCGAAGAGCTCTCCGAATTCGCCGCTAGCTCCACGGTCCTTCTCAGCTGCGAGTAGCAGCGCTCGCAGTACACAGGGCTTCGCAAGGCCCGAAGACCCGGAGGGAAGTATCGCACACGAAAATGTGCCAGGACAGAGACGTGTTCTACGTTGTCCCTTCTCGTCATGCAGTTTGTGCCTCTGCTGCTTCTGCAGTTAGGAATCGCTCCTTGAAAGGCGAGCGAGAGCGTCCTTCCGGGTGCATTGCACTGAGTCGAGTGCTCGCTCGGGACTTTGCACTCGGGGCCAAGGCAAGAGGGCGTGCTTGCCCGCAGAACTGAGAACACGCTGTTGGGCAGAGCTGAAACTTACCGCTGGAGTTCAGCTCTCGCCGGACGGCAGAAGGCGAAGAACGAAGCCGCTTGCGAGCGGCGCAGTGCAGCGAAGAGCTCTCCGAATTCGCCGCTAGCTCCACGGTCCTTCTCAGCTGCGAGTAGCAGCGCTCGCAGTACACAGAGCTTCGCAAGGCCCGAAGACCCGGAGGGAAGTATGGCACACGGAAATGTGCCAGGACAGAGACGTGTTCTACGTTGTCCCTTCTCGTCATGCAGTTTGTGCCTCTGCTGCTTCTGCTGTTAGGAATCGCTCCTTGAAAGGCGAGCGACAGCGTCCTTCCGGGTGCATTGCACTGAGTCGAGTGCTCGCTCGGGACTTTGCACTCGGGGCCAAGGCAAGAGGGCGTGCTTGCCCGCAGAACTGAGAACACGCTGTTGGGCAGAGCTGCAACTGACCGCTGGAGTTCAGCTGTCGCCGGACGGCAGAAGGCGAAGAACGAAGCCGCTTGCGAGCGGCGCAGTGCAGCGAAGAGCTCTCCGAATTCGCCGCTAGCTCCACGGTCCTTCTCAGCTGCGAGTAGCAGCGCTCGCAGTACACAGAGCTTCGCAAGGCCCGAAGACCCGGAGGGAAGTATCGCACACGGAAATGTGCCGGGACAGAGACGTGTTCTACGTTGTCCCTTCTCGTCATGCAGTTTGTGCCTCTGCTGCTTCTGCTGTTAGGAATCGCTCCTTGAAAGGCGAGCGAGAGCGTCCTTCCGGGTGCATTGCACTGAGTCGAGTGCTCGCTCGGGACTTTGCACTCGGGGCCAAGGCAAGAGGGCGTGCTTGCCCGCAGAACTGAGAACACGCTGTTGGGCAGAGCTGCAACTGACCGCTGGAGTTCAGCTCTCGCCGGACGGCAGAAGGCGAAGAACGAAGCCGCTTGCGAGCGGCGCAGTGCAGCGAAGAGCTCTCCGAATTCGCCGCTAGCTCCACGGTCCTTCTCAGCTGCGAGTAGCAGCGCTCGCAGTACACAGGGCTTCGCAAGGCCCGAAGACCCGGAGGGAAGTATCGCACACGGAAATGTGCCAGGACAGAGACGTGTTCTACGTTGTCCCTTCTCGTCATGCAGTTTGTGCCTCTGCTGCTTCTGCTGTTAGGAATCGCTCCTTGAAAGACGAGCGAGAGCGTCCTTCCGGGTGCATTGCACTGAGTCGAGTGCTCGCTCGGGACTTTGCTCTCGGGGCCAAGGCAAGAGGGCGTGCTTGCCCGCAGAACTGAGAACACGCTGTTGGGCAGAGCTGCAACTGACCGCTGGAGTTCAGCTCTCGCCGGACGGCAGAAGGCGAAGAACGAAGCCGCTTGCGAGCGGCGCAGTGCAGCGAAGAGCTCTCCGAATTCGCCGCTAGCTCCACGGTCCTTCTCAGCTGCGAGTAGCAGCGCTCGCAGTACACAGGGCTTCGCAAGGCCCGAAGACCCGGAGGGAAGTATCGCACACGAAAATGTGCCAGGACAGAGACGTGTTCTACGTTGTCCCTTCTCGTCATGCAGTTTGTGCCTCTGCTGCTTCTGCAGTTAGGAATCGCTCCTTGAAAGGCGAGCGAGAGCGTCCTTCCGGGTGCATTGCACTGAGTCGACTGCTCGCTCGGGACTTTGCACTCGGGGCCAAGGCAAGAGGGCGTGCTTGCCCGCAGAACTGAGAACACGCTGTTGGGCAGAGCTGAAACTTACCGCTGGAGTTCAGCTCTCGCCGGACGGCAGAAGGCGAAGAACGAAGCCGCTTGCGAGCGGCGCAGTGCAGCGAAGAGCTCTCCGAATTCGCCGCTAGCTCCACGGTCCTTCTCAGCTGCGAGTAGCAGCGCTCGCAGTACACAGAGCTTCGCAAGGCCCGAAGACCCGGAGGGAAGTATGGCACACGGAAATGTGCCAGGACAGAGACGTGTTCTACGTTGTCCCTTCTCGTCATGCAGTTTGTGCCTCTGCTGCTTCTGCTGTTAGGAATCGCTCCTTGAAAGGCGAGCGACAGCGTCCTTCCGGGTGCATTGCACTGAGTCGAGTGCTCGCTCGGGGCTTTGCTCTCGGGGCCAAGGCAAGAGGGCGTGCTTGCCAGCAGAACTGAGAACACGCTGTTGGGCAGAGCTGCAACTGACCGCTGGAGTTCAGCTCTCGCCGGACGGCAGAAGGCGAAGAACGAAGCCGCTTGCGAGCGGCGCAGTGCAGCGAAGAGCTCTCCGAATTCGCCGCTAGCTCCACGGTCCTTCTCAGCTGCGAGTAGCAGCGCTCGCAGTACACAGAGCTTCGCAAGGCCCGAAGACCCGGAGGGAAGTATCGCACACGAAAATGTGCCAGGACAGAGACGTGTTCTACGTTGTCCCTTCTCGTCATGCAGTTTGTGCCTCTGCTGCTTCTGCTGTTAGGAATCGCTCCTTGAAAGGCGAGCGAGAGCGTCCTTCCGGGTGCATTGCACTGAGTCGAGTGCTCGCTCGGGACTTTGCACTCGGGGCCAAGGCAAGAGGGCGTGCTTGCCCGCAGAACTGAGAACACGCTGTTGGGCAGAGCTGCAACTGACCGCTGGAGTTCAGCTCTCGCCGGACGGCAGAAGGCGAAGAACGAAGCCGCTTGCGAGCGGCGCAGTGCAGCGAAGAGCTCTCCGAATTCGCCGCTAGCTCCACGGTCCTTCTCAGCTGCGAGTAGCAGCGCTCGCAGTACACAGGGCTTCGCAAGGCCCGAAGACCCGGAGGGAAGTATCGCACACGGAAATGTGCCAGGACAGAGACGTGTTCTACGTTGTCCCTTCTCGTCATGCAGTTTGTGCCTCTGCTGCTTCTGCTGTTAGGAATCGCTCCTTGAAAGACGAGCGAGAGCGTCCTTCCGGGTGCATTGCACTGAGTCGAGTGCTCGCTCGGGACTTTGCTCTCGGGGCCAAGGCAAGAGGGCGTGCTTGCCCGCAGAACTGAGAACACGCTGTTGGGCAGAGCTGCAACTGACCGCTGGAGTTCAGCTCTCGCCGGACGGCAGAAGGCGAAGAACGAAGCCGCTTGCGAGCGGCGCAGTGCAGCGAAGAGCTCTCCGAATTCGCCGCTAGCTCCACGGTCCTTCTCAGCTGCGAGTAGCAGCGCTCGCAGTACACAGGGCTTCGCAAGGCCCGAAGACCCGGAGGGAAGTATCGCACACGGAAATGTGCCAGGACAGAGACGTGTTCTACGTTGTCCCTTCTCGTCATGCAGTTTGTGCCTCTGCTGCTTCTGCTGTTAGGAATCGCTCCTTGAAAGACGAGCGAGAGCGTCCTTCCGGGTGCATTGCACTGAGTCGAGTGCTCGCTCGGGACTTTGCTCTCGGGGCCAAGGCAAGAGGGCGTGCTTGCCCGCAGAACTGAGAACACGCTGTTGGGCAGAGCTGCAACTGACCGCTGGAGTTCAGCTCTCGCCGGACGGCAGAAGGCGAAGAACGAAGCCGCTTGCGAGCGGCGCAGTGCAGCGAAGAGCTCTCCGAATTCGCCGCTAGCTCCACGGTCCTTCTCAGCTGCGAGTAGCAGCGCTCGCAGTACACAGGGCTTCGCAAGGCCCGAAGACCCGGAGGGAAGTATGGCACACGAAAATGTGCCAGGACAGAGACGTGTTCTACGTTGTCCCTTCTCGTCATGCAGTTTGTGCCTCTGCTGCTTCTGCTGTTAGGAATCGCTCCTTGAAGGACGAGCGAGAGCGTCCTTCCGGGTGCATTGCACTGAGTCGAGTGCTCGCTCGGGGCTTTGCTCTCGGGGCCAAGGCAAGAGGGCGTGCTTGCCCGCAGAACTGAGAACACGCTGTTGGGCAGAGCTGAAACTTACCGCTGGAGTTCAGCTCTCGCCGGACGGCAGAAGGCGAAGAACGAAGCCGCTTGCGAGCGGCGCAGTGCAGCGAAGAGCTCTCCGAATTCGCCGCTAGCTCCACGGTCCTTCTCAGCTGCGAGTAGCAGCGCTCGCAGTACACAGAGCTTCGCAAGGCCCGAAGACCCGGAGGGAAGTATGGCACACGGAAATGTGCCAGGACAGAGACGTGTTCTACGTTGTCCCTTCTCGTCATGCAGTTTGTGCCTCTGCTGCTTCTGCTGTTAGGAATCGCTCCTTGAAAGACGAGCGAGAGCGTCCTTCCGGGTGCATTGCACTGAGTCGAGTGCTCGCTCGGGACTTTGCTCTCGGGGCCAAGGCAAGAGGGCGTGCTTGCCCGCAGAACTGAGAACACGCTGTTGGGCAGAGCTGCAACTGACCGCTGGAGTTCAGCTCTCGCCGGACGGCAGAAGGCGAAGAACGAAGCCGCTTGCGAGCGGCGCAGTGCAGCGAAGAGCTCTCCGAATTCGCCGCTAGCTCCACGGTCCTTCTCAGCTGCGAGTAGCAGCGCTCGCAGTACACAGAGCTTCGCAAGGCCCGAAGACCCGGAGGGAAGTATCGCACACGGAAATGTGCCAGGACAGAGACGTGTTCTACGTTGTCCCTTCTCGTCATGCAGTTTGTGCCTCTGCTGCTTCTGCTGTTAGGAATCGCTCCTTGAAAGACGAGCGAGAGCGTCCTTCCGGGTGCATTGCACTGAGTCGAGTGCTCGCTCGGGACTTTGCTCTCGGGGCCAAGGCAAGAGGGCGTGCTTGCCCGCAGAACTGAGAACACGCTGTTGGGCAGAGCTGCAACTGACCGCTGGAGTTCAGCTCTCGCCGGACGGCAGAAGGCGAAGAACGAAGCCGCTTGCGAGCGGCGCAGTGCAGCGAAGAGCTCTCCGAATTCGCCGCTAGCTCCACGGTCCTTCTCAGCTGCGAGTAGCAGCGCTCGCAGTACACAGAGCTTCGCAAGGCCCGAAGACCCGGAGGGAAGTATCGCACACGAAAATGTGCCAGGACAGAGACGTGTTCTACGTTGTCCCTTCTCGTCATGCAGTTTGTGCCTCTGCTGCTTCTGCTGTTAGGAATCGCTCCTTGAAAGACGAGCGAGAGCGTCCTTCCGGGTGCATTGCACTGAGTCGAGTGCTCGCTCGGGACTTTGCACTCGGGGCCAAGGCAAGAGGGCGTGCTTGCCCGCAGAACTGAGAACACGCTGTTGGGCAGAGCTGCAACTGACCGCTGGAGTTCAGCTCTCGCCGGACGGCAGAAGGCGAAGAACGAAGCCGCTTGCGAGCGGCGCAGTGCAGCGAAGAGCTCTCCGAATTCGCCGCTAGCTCCACGGTCCTTCTCAGCTGCGAGTAGCAGCGCTCGCAGTACACAGGGCTTCGCAAGGCCCGAAGACCCGGAGGGAAGTATCGCACACGGAAATGTGCCAGGACAGAGACGTGTTCTACGTTGTCCCTTCTCGTCATGCAGTTTGTGCCTCTGCTGCTTCTGCTGTTAGGAATCGCTCCTTGAAAGACGAGCGAGAGCGTCCTTCCGGGTGCATTGCACTGAGTCGAGTGCTCGCTCGGGACTTTGCTCTCGGGGCCAAGGCAAGAGGGCGTGCTTGCCCGCAGAACTGAGAACACGCTGTTGGGCAGAGCTGCAACTGACCGCTGGAGTTCAGCTCTCGCCGGACGGCAGAAGGCGAAGAACGAAGCCGCTTGCGAGCGGCGCAGTGCAGCGAAGAGCTCTCCGAATTCGCCGCTAGCTCCACGGTCCTTCTCAGCTGCGAGTAGCAGCGCTCGCAGTACACAGGGCTTCGCAAGGCCCGAAGACCCGGAGGGAAGTATCGCACACGAAAATGTGCCAGGACAGAGACGTGTTCTACGTTGTCCCTTCTCGTCATGCAGTTTGTGCCTCTGCTGCTTCTGCTGTTAGGAATCGCTCCTTGAAAGGCGAGCGAGAGCGTCCTTCCGGGTGCATTGCACTGAGTCGAGTGCTCGCTCGGGACTTTGCACTCGGGGCCAAGGCAAGAAGGCGTGCTTGCCCGCAGAACTGAGAACACGCTGTTGGGCAGAGCTGAAACTTACCGCTGGAGTTCAGCTCTCGCCGGACGGCAGAAGGCGAAGAACGAAGCCGCTTGCGAGCGGCGCAGTGCAGCGAAGAGCTCTCCGAATTCGCCGCTAGCTCCACGGTCCTTCTCAGCTGCGAGTAGCAGCGCTCGCAGTACACAGGGCTTCGCAAGGCCCGAAGACCCGGAGGGAAGTATGGCACACGAAAATGTGCCAGGACAGAGACGTGTTCTACGTTGTCCCTTCTCGTCATGCAGTTTGTGCCTCTGCTGCTTCTGCAGTTAGGAATCGCTCCTTGAAAGGCGAGCGAGAGCGTCCTTCCGGGTGCATTGCACTGAGTCGAGTGCTCGCTCGGGACTTTGCACTCGGGGCCAAGGCAAGAGGGCGTGCTTGCCCGCAGAACTGAGAACACGCTGTTGGGCAGAGCTGAAACTTACCGCTGGAGTTCAGCTCTCGCCGGACGGCAGAAGGCGAAGAACGAAGCCGCTTGCGAGCGGCGCAGTGCAGCGAAGAGCTCTCCGAATTCGCCGCTAGCTCCACGGTCCTTCTCAGCTGCGAGTAGCAGCGCTCGCAGTACACAGAGCTTCGCAAGGCCCGAAGACCCGGAGGGAAGTATGGCACACGGAAATGTGCCAGGACAGAGACGTGTTCTACGTTGTCCCTTCTCGTCATGCAGTTTGTGCCTCTGCTGCTTCTGCTGTTAGGAATCGCTCCTTGAAAGACGAGCGAGAGCGTCCTTCCGGGTGCATTGCACTGAGTCGAGTGCTCGCTCGGGACTTTGCACTCGGGGCCAAGGCAAGAGGGCGTGCTTGCCCGCAGAACTGAGAACACGCTGTTGGGCAGAGCTGAAACTTACCGCTGGAGTTCAGCTCTCGCCGGACGGCAGAAGGCGAAGAACGAAGCCGCTTGCGAGCGGCGCAGTGCAGCGAAGAGCTCTCCGAATTCGCCGCTAGCTCCACGGTCCTTCTCAGCTGCGAGTAGCAGCGCTCGCAGTACACAGAGCTTCGCAAGGCCCGAAGACCCGGAGGGAAGTATGGCACACGGAAATGTGCCAGGACAGAGACGTGTTCTACGTTGTCCCTTCTCGTCATGCAGTTTGTGCCTCTGCTGCTTCTGCTGTTAGGAATCGCTCCTTGAAAGACGAGCGAGAGCGTCCTTCCGGGTGCATTGCACTGAGTCGAGTGCTCGCTCGGGACTTTGCACTCGGGGCCAAGGCAAGAGGGCGTGCTTGCCCGCAGAACTGAGAACACGCTGTTGGGCAGAGCTGCAACTGACCGCTGGAGTTCAGCTCTCGCCGGACGGCAGAAGGCGAAGAACGAAGCCGCTTGCGAGCGGCGCAGTGCAGCGAAGAGCTCTCCGAATTCGCCGCTAGCTCCACGGTCCTTCTCAGCTGCGAGTAGCAGCGCTCGCAGTACACAGAGCTTCGCAAGGCCCGAAGACCCGGAGGGAAGTATCGCACACGAAAATGTGCCAGGACAGAGACGTGTTCTACGTTGTCCCTTCTCGTCATGCAGTTTGTGCCTCTGCTGCTTCTGCTGTTAGGAATCGCTCCTTGAAAGACGAGCGAGAGCGTCCTTCCGGGTGCATTGCACTGAGTCGAGTGCTCGCTCGGGACTTTGCACTCGGGGCCAAGGCAAGAGGGCGTGCTTGCCCGCAGAACTGAGAACACGCTGTTGGGCAGAGCTGCAACTGACCGCTGGAGTTCAGCTGTCGCCGGACGGCAGAAGGCGAAGAACGAAGCCGCTTGCGAGCGGCGCAGTGCAGCGAAGAGCTCTCCGAATTCGCCGCTAGCTCCACGGTCCTTCTCAGCTGCGAGTAGCAGCGCTCGCAGTACACAGAGCTTCGCAAGGCCCGAAGACCCGGAGGGAAGTATCGCACACGGAAATGTGCCAGGACAGAGACGTGTTCTACGTTGTCCCTTCTCGTCATGCAGTTTGTGCCTCTGCTGCTTCTGCTGTTAGGAATCGCTCCTTGAAAGGCGAGCGAGAGCGTCCTTCCGGGTGCATTGCACTGAGTCGAGTGCTCGCTCGGGACTTTGCTCTCGGGGCCAAGGCAAGAGGGCGTGCTTGCCCGCAGAACTGAGAACACGCTGTTGGGCAGAGCTGCAACTGACCGCTGGAGTTCAGCTGTCGCCGGACGGCAGAAGGCGAAGAACGAAGCCGCTTGCGAGCGGCGCAGTGCAGCGAAGAGCTCTCCGAATTCGCCGCTAGCTCCACGGTCCTTCTCAGCTGCGAGTAGCAGCGCTCGCAGTACACAGGGCTTCGCAAGGCCCGAAGACCCGGAGGGAAGTATCGCACACGGAAATGTGCCAGGACAGAGACGTGTTCTACGTTGTCCCTTCTCGTCATGCAGTTTGTGCCTCTGCTGCTTCTGCTGTAGGTAATCGCTCCTTGAAAGACGAGCGAGAGCGTCCTTCCGGGTGCATTGCACTGAGTCGAGTGCTCGCTCGGGTCTTTGCACTCGGGGCCAAGGCAAGAGGGCGTGCTTGCCCGCAGAACTGAGAACACGCTGTTGGGCAGAGCTGCAACTGACCGCTGGAGTTCAGCTCTCGCCGGACGGCAGAAGGCGAAGAACGAAGCCGCTTGCGAGCGGCGCAGTGCAGCGAAGAGCTCTCCGAATTCGCCGCTAGCTCCACGGTCCTTCTCAGCTGCGAGTAGCAGCGCTCGCAGTACACAGAGCTTCGCAAGGCCCGAAGACCCGGAGGGAAGTATCGCACACGAAAATGTGCCAGGACAGAGACGTGTTCTACGTTGTCCCTTCTCGTCATGCAGTTTGTGCCTCTGCTGCTTCTGCTGTTAGGAATCGCTCCTTGAAAGACGAGCGAGAGCGTCCTTCCGGGTGCATTGCACTGAGTCGAGTGCTCGCTCGGGACTTTGCACTCGGGGCCAAGGCAAGAGGGCGTGCTTGCCCGCAGAACTGAGAACACGCTGTTGGGCAGAGCTGCAACTGACCGCTGGAGTTCAGCTCTCGCCGGACGGCAGAAGGCGAAGAACGAAGCCGCTTGCGAGCGGCGCAGTGCAGCGAAGAGCTCTCCGAATTCGCCGCTAGCTCCACGGTCCTTCTCAGCTGCGAGTAGCAGCGCTCGCAGTACACAGAGCTTCGCAAGGCCCGAAGACCCGGAGGGAAGTATCGCACACGAAAATGTGCCAGGACAGAGACGTGTTCTACGTTGTCCCTTCTCGTCATGCAGTTTGTGCCTCTGCTGCTTCTGCTGTTAGGAATCGCTCCTTGAAAGACGAGCGAGAGCGTCCTTCCGGGTGCATTGCACTGAGTCGAGTGCTCGCTCGGGACTTTGCTCTCGGGGCCAAGGCAAGAGGGCGTGCTTGCCCGCAGAACTGAGAACACGCTGTTGGGCAGAGCTGCAACTGACCGCTGGAGTTCAGCTCTCGCCGGACGGCAGAAGGCGAAGAACGAAGCCGCTTGCGAGCGGCGCAGTGCAGCGAAGAGCTCTCCGAATTCGCCGCTAGCTCCACGGTCCTTCTCAGCTGCGAGTAGCAGCGCTCGCAGTACACAGAGCTTCGCAAGGCCCGAAGACCCGGAGGGAAGTATCGCACACGAAAATGTGCCAGGACAGAGACGTGTTCTACGTTGTCCCTTCTCGTCATGCAGTTTGTGCCTCTGCTGCTTTTGCTGTAGGTAATCGCTCCTTGAAAGACGAGCGAGAGCGTCCTTCCGGGTGCATTGCACTGAGTCGAGTGCTCGCTCGGGACTTTGCTCTCGGGGCCAAGGCAAGAGGGCGTGCTTGCCCGCAGAACTGAGAACACGCTGTTGGGCAGAGCTGCAACTGACCGCTGGAGTTCAGCTCTCGCCGGACGGCAGAAGGCGAAGAACGAAGCCGCTTGCGAGCGGCGCAGTGCAGCGAAGAGCTCTCCGAATTCGCCGCTAGCTCCACGGTCCTTCTCAGCTGCGAGTAGCAGCGCTCGCAGTACACAGGGCTTCGCAAGGCCCGAAGACCCGGAGGGAAGTATCGCACACGAAAATGTGCCAGGACAGAGACGTGTTCTACGTTGTCCCTTCTCGTCATGCAGTTTGTGCCTCTGCTGCTTCTGCTGTTAGGAATCGCTCCTTGAAAGACGAGCGAGAGCGTCCTTCCGGGTGCATTGCACTGAGTCGAGTGCTCGCTCGGGTCTTTGCACTCGGGGCCAAGGCAAGAGGGCGTGCTTGCCCGCAGAACTGAGAACACGCTGTTGGGCAGAGCTGCAACTGACCGCTGGAGTTCAGCTCTCGCCGGACGGCAGAAGGCGAAGAACGAAGCCGCTTGCGAGCGGCGCAGTGCAGCGAAGAGCTCTCCGAATTCGCCGCTAGCTCCACGGTCCTTCTCAGCTGCGAGTAGCAGCGCTCGCAGTACACAGAGCTTCGCAAGGCCCGAAGACCCGGAGGGAAGTATCGCACACGAAAATGTGCCAGGACAGAGACGTGTTCTACGTTGTCCCTTCTCGTCATGCAGTTTGTGCCTCTGCTGCTTCTGCTGTTAGGAATCGCTCCTTGAAAGACGAGCGAGAGCGTCCTTCCGGGTGCATTGCACTGAGTCGAGTGCTCGCTCGGGACTTTGCACTCGGGGCCAAGGCAAGAGGGCGTGCTTGCCCGCAGAACTGAGAACACGCTGTTGGGCAGAGCTGCAACTGACCGCTGGAGTTCAGCTCTCGCCGGACGGCAGAAGGCGAAGAACGAAGCCGCTTGCGAGCGGCGCAGTGCAGCGAAGAGCTCTCCGAATTCGCCGCTAGCTCCACGGTCCTTCTCAGCTGCGAGTAGCAGCGCTCGCAGTACACAGAGCTTCGCAAGGCCCGAAGACCCGGAGGGAAGTATCGCACACGAAAATGTGCCAGGACAGAGACGTGTTCTACGTTGTCCCTTCTCGTCATGCAGTTTGTGCCTCTGCTGCTTCTGCTGTTAGGAATCGCTCCTTGAAAGACGAGCGAGAGCGTCCTTCCGGGTGCATTGCACTGAGTCGAGTGCTCGCTCGGGACTTTGCTCTCGGGGCCAAGGCAAGAGGGCGTGCTTGCCCGCAGAACTGAGAACACGCTGTTGGGCAGAGCTGCAACTGACCGCTGGAGTTCAGCTCTCGCCGGACGGCAGAAGGCGAAGAACGAAGCCGCTTGCGAGCGGCGCAGTGCAGCGAAGAGCTCTCCGAATTCGCCGCTAGCTCCACGGTCCTTCTCAGCTGCGAGTAGCAGCGCTCGCAGTACACAGAGCTTCGCAAGGCCCGAAGACCCGGAGGGAAGTATCGCACACGAAAATGTGCCAGGACAGAGACGTGTTCTACGTTGTCCCTTCTCGTCATGCAGTTTGTGCCTCTGCTGCTTTTGCTGTAGGTAATCGCTCCTTGAAAGACGAGCGAGAGCGTCCTTCCGGGTGCATTGCACTGAGTCGAGTGCTCGCTCGGGACTTTGCTCTCGGGGCCAAGGCAAGAGGGCGTGCTTGCCCGCAGAACTGAGAACACGCTGTTGGGCAGAGCTGCAACTGACCGCTGGAGTTCAGCTCTCGCCGGACGGCAGAAGGCGAAGAACGAAGCCGCTTGCGAGCGGCGCAGTGCAGCGAAGAGCTCTCCGAATTCGCCGCTAGCTCCACGGTCCTTCTCAGCTGCGAGTAGCAGCGCTCGCAGTACACAGGGCTTCGCAAGGCCCGAAGACCCGGAGGGAAGTATCGCACACGAAAATGTGCCAGGACAGAGACGTGTTCTACGTTGTCCCTTCTCGTCATGCAGTTTGTGCCTCTGCTGCTTCTGCTGTTAGGAATCGCTCCTTGAAAGACGAGCGAGAGCGTCCTTCCGGGTGCATTGCACTGAGTCGAGTGCTCGCTCGGGACTTTGCTCTCGGGGCCAAGGCAAGAGGGCGTGCTTGCCCGCAGAACTGAGAACACGCTGTTGGGCAGAGCTGCAACTGACCGCTGGAGTTCAGCTCTCGCCGGACGGCAGAAGGCGAAGAACGAAGCCGCTTGCGAGCGGCGCAGTGCAGCGAAGAGCTCTCCGAATTCGCCGCTAGCTCCACGGTCCTTCTCAGCTGCGAGTAGCAGCGCTCGCAGTACACAGGGCTTCGCAAGGCCCGAAGACCCGGAGGGAAGTATCGCACACGGAAATGTGCCAGGACAGAGACGTGTTCTACGTTGTCCCTTCTCGTCATGCAGTTTGTGCCTCTGCTGCTTCTGCTGTTAGGAATCGCTCCTTGAAAGACGAGCGAGAGCGTCCTTCCGGGTGCATTGCAATGAGTCGAGTGCTCGCTCGGGACTTTGCACTCGGGGCCAAGGCAAGAGGGCGTGCTTGCCCGCAGAACTGAGAACACGCTGTTGGGCAGAGCTGCAACTGACCGCTGGAGTTCAGCTCTCGCCGGACGGCAAAAGGCGAAGAACGAAGCCGCTTGCGAGCGGCGCAGTGCAGCGAAGAGCTCTCCGAATTCGCCGCTAGCTCCACGGTCCTTCTCAGCTGCGAGTAGCAGCGCTCGCAGTACACAGGGCTTCGCAAGGCCCGAAGACCCGGAGGGAAGTATGGCACACGGAAATGTGCCAGGACAGAGACGTGTTCTACGTTGTCCCTTCTCGTCATGCAGTTTGTGCCTCTGCTGCTTCTGCTGTTAGGAATCGCTCCTTGAAAGGCGAGCGAGAGCGTCCTTCCGGGTGCATTGCACTGAGTCGAGTGCTCGCTCGGGACTTTGCTCTCGGGGCCAAGGCAAGAGGGCGTGCTTGCCCGCAGAACTGAGAACACGCTGTTGGGCAGAGCTGCAACTGACCGCTGGAGTTCAGCTCTCGCCGGACGGCAGAAGGCGAAGAACGAAGCCGCTTGCGAGCGGCGCAGTGCAGCGAAGAGCTCTCCGAATTCGCCGCTAGCTCCACGGTCCTTCTCAGCTGCGAGTAGCAGCGCTCGCAGTACACAGGGCTTCGCAAGGCCCGAAGACCCGGAGGGAAGTATCGCACACGAAAATGTGCCAGGACAGAGACGTGTTCTACGTTGTCCCTTCTCGTCATGCAGTTTGTGCCTCTGCTGCTTCTGCTGTTAGGAATCGCTCCTTGAAAGACGAGCGAGAGCGTCCTTCCGGGTGCATTGCACTGAGTCGAGTGCTCGCTCGGGTCTTTGCTCTCGGGGCCAAGGCAAGAGGGCGTGCTTGCCCGCAGAACTGAGAACACGCTGTTGGGCAGAGCTGCAACTGACCGCTGGAGTTCAGCTCTCGCCGGACGGCAGAAGGCGAAGAACGAAGCCGCTTGCGAGCGGCGCAGTGCAGCGAAGAGCTCTCCGAATTCGCCGCTAGCTCCACGGTCCTTCTCAGCTGCGAGTAGCAGCGCTCGCAGTACACAGAGCTTCGCAAGGCCCGAAGACCCGGAGGGAAGTATCGCACACGAAAATGTGCCAGGACAGAGACGTGTTCTACGTTGTCCCTTCTCGTCATGCAGTTTGTGCCTCTGCTGCTTCTGCTGTTAGGAATCGCTCCTTGAAAGACGAGCGAGAGCGTCCTTCCGGGTGCATTGCACTGAGTCGAGTGCTCGCTCGGGACTTTGCACTCGGGGCCAAGGCAAGAGGGCGTGCTTGCCCGCAGAACTGAGAACACGCTGTTGGGCAGAGCTGCAACTGACCGCTGGAGTTCAGCTCTCGCCGGACGGCAGAAGGCGAAGAACGAAGCCGCTTGCGAGCGGCGCAGTGCAGCGAAGAGCTCTCCGAATTCGCCGCTAGCTCCACGGTCCTTCTCAGCTGCGAGTAGCAGCGCTCGCAGTACACAGGGCTTCGCAAGGCCCGAAGACCCGGAGGGAAGTATCGCACACGGAAATGTGCCAGGACAGAGACGTGTTCTACGTTGTCCCTTCTCGTCATGCAGTTTGTGCCTCTGCTGCTTCTGCTGTTAGGAATCGCTCCTTGAAAGACGAGCGAGAGCGTCCTTCCGGGTGCATTGCACTGAGTCGAGTGCTCGCTCGGGACTTTGCTCTCGGGGCCAAGGCAAGAGGGCGTGCTTGCCCGCAGAACTGAGAACACGCTGTTGGGCAGAGCTGCAACTGACCGCTGGAGTTCAGCTCTCGCCGGACGGCAGAAGGCGAAGAACGAAGCCGCTTGCGAGCGGCGCAGTGCAGCGAAGAGCTCTCCGAATTCGCCGCTAGCTCCACGGTCCTTCTCAGCTGCGAGTAGCAGCGCTCGCAGTACACAGGGCTTCGCAAGGCCCGAAGACCCGGAGGGAAGTATCGCACACGAAAATGTGCCAGGACAGAGACGTGTTCTACGTTGTCCCTTCTCGTCATGCAGTTTGTGCCTCTGCTGCTTGTGCTGTTAGGAATCGCTCCTTGAAAGACGAGCGAGAGCGTCCTTCCGGGTGCATTGCACTGAGTCGAGTGCTCGCTCGGGACTTTGCTCTCGGGGCCAAGGCAAGAGGGCGTGCTTGCCCGCAGAACTGAGAACACGCTGTTGGGCAGAGCTGCAACTGACCGCTGGAGTTCAGCTCTCGCCGGACGGCAGAAGGCGAAGAACGAAGCCGCTTGCGAGCGGCGCAGTGCAGCGAAGAGCTCTCCGAATTCGCCGCTAGCTCCACGGTCCTTCTCAGCTGCGAGTAGCAGCGCTCGCAGTACACAGGGCTTCGCAAGGCCCGAAGACCCGGAGGGAAGTATCGCACACGAAAATGTGCCAGGACAGAGACGTGTTCTACGTTGTCCCTTCTCGTCATGCAGTTTGTGCCTCTGCTGCTTCTGCTGTTAGGAATCGCTCCTTGAAAGACGAGCGAGAGCGTCCTTCCGGGTGCATTGCACTGAGTCGAGTGCTCGCTCGGGACTTTGCTCTCGGGGCCAAGGCAAGAGGGCGTGCTTGCCCGCAGAACTGAGAACACGCTGTTGGGCAGAGCTGCAACTGACCGCTGGAGTTCAGCTCTCGCCGGACGGCAGAAGGCGAAGAACGAAGCCGCTTGCGAGCGGCGCAGTGCAGCGAAGAGCTCTCCGAATTCGCCGCTAGCTCCACGGTCCTTCTCAGCTGCGAGTAGCAGCGCTCGCAGTACACAGGGCTTCGCAAGGCCCGAAGACCCGGAGGGAAGTATCGCACACGAAAATGTGCCAGGACAGAGACGTGTTCTACGTTGTCCCTTCTCGTCATGCAGTTTGTGCCTCTGCTGCTTCTGCTGTTAGGAATCGCTCCTTGAAAGACGAGCGAGAGCGTCCTTCCGGGTGCATTGCAATGAGTCGAGTGCTCGCTCGGGACTTTGCACTCGGGGCCAAGGCAAGAGGGCGTGCTTGCCCGCAGAACTGAGAACACGCTGTTGGGCAGAGCTGCAACTGACCGCTGGAGTTCAGCTCTCGCCGGACGGCAAAAGGCGAAGAACGAAGCCGCTTGCGAGCGGCGCAGTGCAGCGAAGAGCTCTCCGAATTCGCCGCTAGCTCCACGGTCCTTCTCAGCTGCGAGTAGCAGCGCTCGCAGTACACAGGGCTTCGCAAGGCCCGAAGACCCGGAGGGAAGTATGGCACACGGAAATGTGCCAGGACAGAGACGTGTTCTACGTTGTCCCTTCTCGTCATGCAGTTTGTGCCTCTGCTGCTTCTGCAGTTAGGAATCGCTCCTTGAAAGGCGAGCGAGAGCGTCCTTCCGGGTGCATTGCACTGAGTCGAGTGCTCGCTCGGGACTTTGCTCTCGGGGCCAAGGCAAGAGGGCGTGCTTGCCCGCAGAACTGAGAACACGCTGTTGGGCAGAGCTGCAACTGACCGCTGGAGTTCAGCTCTCGCCGGACGGCAGAAGGCGAAGAACGAAGCCGCTTGCGAGCGGCGCAGTGCAGCGAAGAGCTCTCCGAATTCGCCGCTAGCTCCACGGTCCTTCTCAGCTGCGAGTAGCAGCGCTCGCAGTACACAGGGCTTCGCAAGGCCCGAAGACCCGGAGGGAAGTATCGCACACGAAAATGTGCCAGGACAGAGACGTGTTCTACGTTGTCCCTTCTCGTCATGCAGTTTGTGCCTCTGCTGCTTCTGCTGTTAGGAATCGCTCCTTGAAAGACGAGCGAGAGCGTCCTTCCGGGTGCATTGCACTGAGTCGAGTGCTCGCTCGGGGCTTTGCTCTCGGGGCCAAGGCAAGAGGGCGTGCTTGCCCGCAGAACTGAGAACACGCTGTTGGGCAGAGCTGCAACTGACCGCTGGAGTTCAGCTCTCGCCGGACGGCAGAAGGCGAAGAACGAAGCCGCTTGCGAGCGGCGCAGTGCAGCGAAGAGCTCTCCGAATTCGCCGCTAGCTCCACGGTCCTTCTCAGCTGCGAGTAGCAGCGCTCGCAGTACACAGAGCTTCGCAAGGCCCGAAGACCCGGAGGGAAGTATGGCACACGGAAATGTGCCAGGACAGAGACGTGTTCTACGTTGTCCCTTCTCGTCATGCAGTTTGTGCCTCTGCTGCTTCTGCTGTTAGGAATCGCTCCTTGAAAGACGAGCGAGAGCGTCCTTCCGGGTGCATTGCACTGAGTCGAGTGCTCGCTCGGGACTTTGCTCTCGGGGCCAAGGCAAGAGGGCGTGCTTGCCCGCAGAACTGAGAACACGCTGTTGGGCAGAGCTGCAACTGACCGCTGGAGTTCAGCTCTCGCCGGACGGCAGAAGGCGAAGAACGAAGCCGCTTGCGAGCGGCGCAGTGCAGCGAAGAGCTCTCCGAATTCGCCGCTAGCTCCACGGTCCTTCTCAGCTGCGAGTAGCAGCGCTCGCAGTACACAGAGCTTCGCAAGGCCCGAAGACCCGGAGGGAAGTATCGCACACGAAAATGTGCCAGGACAGAGACGTGTTCTACGTTGTCCCTTCTCGTCATGCAGTTTGTGCCTCTGCTGCTTCTGCTGTTAGGAATCGCTCCTTGAAAGACGAGCGAGAGCGTCCTTCCGGGTGCATTGCACTGAGTCGAGTGCTCGCTCGGGACTTTGCTCTCGGGGCCAAGGCAAGAGGGCGTGCTTGCCCGCAGAACTGAGAACACGCTGTTGGGCAGAGCTGCAACTGACCGCTGGAGTTCAGCTCTCGCCGGACGGCAGAAGGCGAAGAACGAAGCCGCTTGCGAGCGGCGCAGTGCAGCGAAGAGCTCTCCGAATTCGCCGCTAGCTCCACGGTCCTTCTCAGCTGCGAGTAGCAGCGCTCGCAGTACACAGGGCTTCGCAAGGCCCGAAGACCCGGAGGGAAGTATGGCACACGAAAATGTGCCAGGACAGAGACGTGTTCTACGTTGTCCCTTCTCGTCATGCAGTTTGTGCCTCTGCTGCTTCTGCTGTTAGGAATCGCTCCTTGAAAGACGAGCGAGAGCGTCCTTCCGGGTGCATTGCACTGAGTCGAGTGCTCGCTCGGGGCTTTGCTCTCGGGGCCAAGGCAAGAGGGCGTGCTTGCCCGCAGAACTGAGAACACGCTGTTGGGCAGAGCTGCAACTTACCGCTGGAGTTCAGCTCTCGCCGGACGGCAGAAGGCGAAGAACGAAGCCGCTTGCGAGCGGCGCAGTGCAGCGAAGAGCTCTCCGAATTCGCCGCTAGCTCCACGGTCCTTCTCAGCTGCGAGTAGCAGCGCTCGCAGTACACAGAGCTTCGCAAGGCCCGAAGACCCGGAGGGAAGTATGGCACACGGAAATGTGCCAGGACAGAGACGTGTTCTACGTTGTCCCTTCTCGTCATGCAGTTTGTGCCTCTGCTGCTTCTGCTGTTAGGAATCGCTCCTTGAAAGACGAGCGAGAGCGTCCTTCCGGGTGCATTGCACTGAGTCGAGTGCTCGCTCGGGACTTTGCTCTCGGGGCCAAGGCAAGAGGGCGTGCTTGCCCGCAGAACTGAGAACACGCTGTTGGGCAGAGCTGCAACTGACCGCTGGAGTTCAGCTCTCGCCGGACGGCAGAAGGCGAAGAACGAAGCCGCTTGCGAGCGGCGCAGTGCAGCGAAGAGCTCTCCGAATTCGCCGCTAGCTCCACGGTCCTTCTCAGCTGCGAGTAGCAGCGCTCGCAGTACACAGAGCTTCGCAAGGCCCGAAGACCCGGAGGGAAGTATCGCACACGGAAATGTGCCAGGACAGAGACGTGTTCTACGTTGTCCCTTCTCGTCATGCAGTTTGTGCCTCTGCTGCTTCTGCTGTTAGGAATCGCTCCTTGAAAGACGAGCGAGAGCGTCCTTCCGGGTGCATTGCACTGAGTCGAGTGCTCGCTCGGGACTTTGCTCTCGGGGCCAAGGCAAGAGGGCGTGCTTGCCCGCAGAACTGAGAACACGCTGTTGGGCATAGCTGCAACTGACCGCTGGAGTTCAGCTGTCGCCGGACGGCAGAAGGCGAAGAACGAAGCCGCTTGCGAGCGGCGCAGTGCAGCGAAGAGCTCTCCGAATTCGCCGCTAGCTCCACGGTCCTTCTCAGCTGCGAGTAGCAGCGCTCGCAGTACACAGAGCTTCGCAAGGCCCGAAGACCCGGAGGGAAGTATCGCACACGGAAATGTGCCAGGACAGAGACGTGTTCTACGTTGTCCCTTCTCGTCATGCAGTTTGTGCCTCTGCTGCTTCTGCTGTTAGGAATCGCTCCTTGAAAGGCGAGCGAGAGCGTCCTTCCGGGTGCATTGCACTGAGTCGAGTGCTCGCTCGGGACTTTGCTCTCGGGGCCAAGGCAAGAGGGCGTGCTTGCCCGCAGAACTGAGAACACGCTGTTGGGCAGAGCTGCAACTGACCGCTGGAGTTCAGCTCTCGCCGGACGGCAGAAGGCGAAGAACGAAGCCGCTTGCGAGCGGCGCAGTGCAGCGAAGAGCTCTCCGAATTCGCCGCTAGCTCCACGGTCCTTCTCAGCTGCGAGTAGCAGCGCTCGCAGTACACAGGGCTTCGCAAGGCCCGAAGACCCGGAGGGAAGTATCGCACACGAAAATGTGCCAGGACAGAGACGTGTTCTACGTTGTCCCTTCTCGTCATGCAGTTTGTGCCTCTGCTGCTTCTGCTGTAGGTAATCGCTCCTTGAAAGACGAGCGAGAGCGTCCTTCCGGGTGCATTGCACTGAGTCGAGTGCTCGCTCGGGTCTTTGCACTCGGGGCCAAGGCAAGAGGGCGTGCTTGCCCGCAGAACTGAGAACACGCTGTTGGGCAGAGCTGCAACTGACCGCTGGAGTTCAGCTCTCGCCGGACGGCAGAAGGCGAAGAACGAAGCCGCTTGCGAGCGGCGCAGTGCAGCGAAGAGCTCTCCGAATTCGCCGCTAGCTCCACGGTCCTTCTCAGCTGCGAGTAGCAGCGCTCGCAGTACACAGAGCTTCGCAAGGCCCGAAGACCCGGAGGGAAGTATGGCACACGAAAATGTGCCAGGACAGAGACGTGTTCTACGTTGTCCCTTCTCGTCATGCAGTTTGTGCCTCTGCTGCTTCTGCTGTTAGGAATCGCTCCTTGAAAGACGAGCGAGAGCGTCCTTCCGGGTGCATTGCACTGAGTCGAGTGCTCGCTCGGGACTTTGCTCTCGGGGCCAAGGCAAGAGGGCGTGCTTGCCCGCAGAACTGAGAACACGCTGTTGGGCAGAGCTGCAACTGACCGCTGGAGTTCAGCTCTCGCCGGACGGCAGAAGGCGAAGAACGAAGCCGCTTGCGAGCGGCGCAGTGCAGCGAAGAGCTCTCCGAATTCGCCGCTAGCTCCACGGTCCTTCTCAGCTGCGAGTAGCAGCGCTCGCAGTACACAGGGCTTCGCAAGGCCCGAAGACCCGGAGGGAAGTATCGCACACGGAAATGTGCCAGGACAGAGACGTGTTCTACGTTGTCCCTTCTCGTCATGCAGTTTGTGCCTCTGCTGCTTCTGCTGTTAGGAATCGCTCCTTGAAAGACGAGCGAGAGCGTCCTTCCGGGTGCATTGCACTGAGTCGAGTGCTCGCTCGGGACTTTGCTCTCGGGGCCAAGGCAAGAGGGCGTGCTTGCCCGCAGAACTGAGAACACGCTGTTGGGCAGAGCTGCAACTGACCGCTGGAGTTCAGCTGTCGCCGGACGGCAGAAGGCGAAGAACGAAGCCGCTTGCGAGCGGCGCAGTGCAGCGAAGAGCTCTCCGAATTCGCCGCTAGCTCCACGGTCCTTCTCAGCTGCGAGTAGCAGCGCTCGCAGTACACAGGGCTTCGCAAGGCCCGAAGACCCGGAGGGAAGTATGGCACACGAAAATGTGCCAGGACAGAGACGTGTTCTACGTTGTCCCTTCTCGTCATGCAGTTTGTGCCTCTGCTGCTTCTGCTGTTAGGAATCGCTCCTTGAAAGACGAGCGAGAGCGTCCTTCCGGGTGCATTGCACTGAGTCGAGTGCTCGCTCGGGGCTTTGCTCTCGGGGCCAAGGCAAGAGGGCGTGCTTGCCCGCAGAACTGAGAACACGCTGTTGGGCAGAGCTGCAACTTACCGCTGGAGTTCAGCTCTCGCCGGACGGCAGAAGGCGAAGAACGAAGCCGCTTGCGAGCGGCGCAGTGCAGCGAAGAGCTCTCCGAATTCGCCGCTAGCTCCACGGTCCTTCTCAGCTGCGAGTAGCAGCGCTCGCAGTACACAGAGCTTCGCAAGGCCCGAAGACCCGGAGGGAAGTATGGCACACGGAAATGTGCCAGGACAGAGACGTGTTCTACGTTGTCCCTTCTCGTCATGCAGTTTGTGCCTCTGCTGCTTCTGCTGTTAGGAATCGCTCCTTGAAAGACGAGCGAGAGCGTCCTTCCGGGTGCATTGCACTGAGTCGAGTGCTCGCTCGGGACTTTGCTCTCGGGGCCAAGGCAAGAGGGCGTGCTTGCCCGCAGAACTGAGAACACGCTGTTGGGCAGAGCTGCAACTGACCGCTGGAGTTCAGCTCTCGCCGGACGGCAGAAGGCGAAGAACGAAGCCGCTTGCGAGCGGCGCAGTGCAGCGAAGAGCTCTCCGAATTCGCCGCTAGCTCCACGGTCCTTCTCAGCTGCGAGTAGCAGCGCTCGCAGTACACAGAGCTTCGCAAGGCCCGAAGACCCGGAGGGAAGTATCGCACACGGAAATGTGCCAGGACAGAGACGTGTTCTACGTTGTCCCTTCTCGTCATGCAGTTTGTGCCTCTGCTGCTTCTGCTGTTAGGAATCGCTCCTTGAAAGACGAGCGAGAGCGTCCTTCCGGGTGCATTGCACTGAGTCGAGTGCTCGCTCGGGACTTTGCTCTCGGGGCCAAGGCAAGAGGGCGTGCTTGCCCGCAGAACTGAGAACACGCTGTTGGGCAGAGCTGCAACTGACCGCTGGAGTTCAGCTCTCGCCGGACGGCAGAAGGCGAAGAACGAAGCCGCTTGCGAGCGGCGCAGTGCAGCGAAGAGCTCTCCGAATTCGCCGCTAGCTCCACGGTCCTTCTCAGCTGCGAGTAGCAGCGCTCGCAGTACACAGAGCTTCGCAAGGCCCGAAGACCCGGAGGGAAGTATCGCACACGAAAATGTGCCAGGACAGAGACGTGTTCTACGTTGTCCCTTCTCGTCATGCAGTTTGTGCCTCTGCTGCTTCTGCTGTTAGGAATCGCTCCTTGAAAGACGAGCGAGAGCGTCCTTCCGGGTGCATTGCACTGAGTCGAGTGCTCGCTCGGGACTTTGCACTCGGGGCCAAGGCAAGAGGGCGTGCTTGCCCGCAGAACTGAGAACACGCTGTTGGGCAGAGCTGCAACTGACCGCTGGAGTTCAGCTGTCGCCGGACGGCAGAAGGCGAAGAACGAAGCCGCTTGCGAGCGGCGCAGTGCAGCGAAGAGCTCTCCGAATTCGCCGCTAGCTCCACGGTCCTTCTCAGCTGCGAGTAGCAGCGCTCGCAGTACACAGAGCTTCGCAAGGCCCGAAGACCCGGAGGGAAGTATCGCACACGGAAATGTGCCAGGACAGAGACGTGTTCTACGTTGTCCCTTCTCGTCATGCAGTTTGTGCCTCTGCTGCTTCTGCTGTTAGGAATCGCTCCTTGAAAGGCGAGCGAGAGCGTCCTTCCGGGTGCATTGCACTGAGTCGAGTGCTCGCTCGGGACTTTGCTCTCGGGGCCAAGGCAAGAGGGCGTGCTTGCCCGCAGAACTGAGAACACGCTGTTGGGCAGAGCTGCAACTGACCGCTGGAGTTCAGCTCTCGCCGGACGGCAGAAGGCGAAGAACGAAGCCGCTTGCGAGCGGCGCAGTGCAGCGAAGAGCTCTCCGAATTCGCCGCTAGCTCCACGGTCCTTCTCAGCTGCGAGTAGCAGCGCTCGCAGTACACAGGGCTTCGCAAGGCCCGAAGACCCGGAGGGAAGTATCGCACACGAAAATGTGCCAGGACAGAGACGTGTTCTACGTTGTCCCTTCTCGTCATGCAGTTTGTGCCTCTGCTGCTTCTGCTGTAGGTAATCGCTCCTTGAAAGACGAGCGAGAGCGTCCTTCCGGGTGCATTGCACTGAGTCGAGTGCTCGCTCGGGTCTTTGCACTCGGGGCCAAGGCAAGAGGGCGTGCTTGCCCGCAGAACTGAGAACACGCTGTTGGGCAGAGCTGCAACTGACCGCTGGAGTTCAGCTCTCGCCGGACGGCAGAAGGCGAAGAACGAAGCCGCTTGCGAGCGGCGCAGTGCAGCGAAGAGCTCTCCGAATTCGCCGCTAGCTCCACGGTCCTTCTCAGCTGCGAGTAGCAGCGCTCGCAGTACACAGAGCTTCGCAAGGCCCGAAGACCCGGAGGGAAGTATCGCACACGAAAATGTGCCAGGACAGAGACGTGTTCTACGTTGTCCCTTCTCGTCATGCAGTTTGTGCCTCTGCTGCTTCTGCTGTTAGGAATCGCTCCTTGAAAGACGAGCGAGAGCGTCCTTCCGGGTGCATTGCACTGAGTCGAGTGCTCGCTCGGGACTTTGCACTCGGGGCCAAGGCAAGAGGGCGTGCTTGCCCGCAGAACTGAGAACACGCTGTTGGGCAGAGCTGCAACTGACCGCTGGAGTTCAGCTCTCGCCGGACGGCAGAAGGCGAAGAACGAAGCCGCTTGCGAGCGGCGCAGTGCAGCGAAGAGCTCTCCGAATTCGCCGATAGCTCCACGGTCCTTCTCAGCTGCGAGTAGCAGCGCTCGCAGTACACAGGGCTTCGCAAGGCCCGAAGACCCGGAGGGAAGTATGGCACACGGAAATGTGCCAGGACAGAGACGTGTTCTACGTTGTCCCTTCTCGTCATGCAGTTTGTGCCTCTGCTGCTTCTGCTGTAGGTAATCGCTCCTTGAAAGACGAGCGAGAGCGTCCTTCCGGGTGCATTGCACTGAGTCGAGTGCTCGCTCGGGTCTTTGCACTCGGGGCCAAGGCAAGAGGGCGTGCTTGCCCGCAGAACTGAGAACACGCTGTTGGGCAGAGCTGCAACTGACCGCTGGAGTTCAGCTCTCGCCGGACGGCAGAAGGCGAAGAACGAAGCCGCTTGCGAGCGGCGCAGTGCAGCGAAGAGCTCTCCGAATTCGCCGCTAGCTCCACGGTCCTTCTCAGCTGCGAGTAGCAGCGCTCGCAGTACACAGGGCTTCGCAAGGCCCGAAGACCCGGAGGGAAGTATCGCACACGAAAATGTGCCAGGACAGAGACGTGTTCTACGTTGTCCCTTCTCGTCATGCAGTTTGTGCCTCTGCTGCTTCTGCTGTTAGGAATCGCTCCTTGAAAGACGAGCGAGAGCGTCCTTCCGGGTGCATTGCACTGAGTCGAGTGCTCGCTCGGGACTTTGCACTCGGGGCCAAGGCAAGAGGGCGTGCTTGCCCGCAGAACTGAGAACACGCTGTTGGGCAGAGCTGCAACTGACCGCTGGAGTTCAGCTCTCGCCGGACGGCAGAAGGCGAAGAACGAAGCCGCTTGCGAGCGGCGCAGTGCAGCGAAGAGCTCTCCGAATTCGCCGCTAGCTCCACGGTCCTTCTCAGCTGCGAGTAGCAGCGCTCGCAGTACACAGGGCTTCGCAAGGCCCGAAGACCCGGAGGGAAGTATCGCACACGGAAATGTGCCAGGACAGAGACGTGTTCTACGTTGTCCCTTCTCGTCATGCAGTTTGTGCCTCTGCTGCTTCTGCTGTTAGGAATCGCTCCTTGAAAGACGAGCGAGAGCGTCCTTCCGGGTGCATTGCACTGAGTCGAGTGCTCGCTCGGGGCTTTGCTCTCGGGGCCAAGGCAAGAGGGCGTGCTTGCCCGCAGAACTGAGAACACGCTGTTGGGCAGAGCTGCAACTGACCGCTGGAGTTCAGCTCTCGCCGGACGGCAGAAGGCGAAGAACGAAGCCGCTTGCGAGCGGCGCAGTGCAGCGAAGAGCTCTCCGAATTCGCCGCTAGCTCCACGGTCCTTCTCAGCTGCGAGTAGCAGCGCTCGCAGTACACAGGGCTTCGCAAGGCCCGAAGACCCGGAGGGAAGTATGGCACACGAAAATGTGCCAGGACAGAGACGTGTTCTACGTTGTCCCTTCTCGTCATGCAGTTTGTGCCTCTGCTGCTTCTGCTGTTAGGAATCGCTCCTTGAAAGACGAGCGAGAGCGTCCTTCCGGGTGCATTGCACTGAGTCGAGTGCTCGCTCGGGGCTTTGCTCTCGGGGCCAAGGCAAGAGGGCGTGCTTGCCCGCAGAACTGAGAACACGCTGTTGGGCAGAGCTGCAACTTACCGCTGGAGTTCAGCTCTCGCCGGACGGCAGAAGGCGAAGAACGAAGCCGCTTGCGAGCGGCGCAGTGCAGCGAAGAGCTCTCCGAATTCGCCGCTAGCTCCACGGTCCTTCTCAGCTGCGAGTAGCAGCGCTCGCAGTACACAGAGCTTCGCAAGGCCCGAAGACCCGGAGGGAAGTATGGCACACGGAAATGTGCCAGGACAGAGACGTGTTCTACGTTGTCCCTTCTCGTCATGCAGTTTGTGCCTCTGCTGCTTCTGCTGTTAGGAATCGCTCCTTGAAAGACGAGCGAGAGCGTCCTTCCGGGTGCATTGCACTGAGTCGAGTGCTCGCTCGGGACTTTGCTCTCGGGGCCAAGGCAAGAGGGCGTGCTTGCCCGCAGAACTGAGAACACGCTGTTGGGCAGAGCTGCAACTGACCGCTGGAGTTCAGCTCTCGCCGGACGGCAGAAGGCGAAGAACGAAGCCGCTTGCGAGCGGCGCAGTGCAGCGAAGAGCTCTCCGAATTCGCCGCTAGCTCCACGGTCCTTCTCAGCTGCGAGTAGCAGCGCTCGCAGTACACAGAGCTTCGCAAGGCCCGAAGACCCGGAGAGAAGTATCGCACACGGAAATGTGCCAGGACAGAGACGTGTTCTACGTTGTCCCTTCTCGTCATGCAGTTTGTGCCTCTGCTGCTTCTGCTGTTAGGAATCGCTCCTTGAAAGACGAGCGAGAGCGTCCTTCCGGGTGCATTGCACTGAGTCGAGTGCTCGCTCGGGACTTTGCTCTCGGGGCCAAGGCAAGAGGGCGTGCTTGCCCGCAGAACTGAGAACACGCTGTTGGGCAGAGCTGCAACTGACCGCTGGAGTTCAGCTGTCGCCGGACGGCAGAAGGCGAAGAACGAAGCCGCTTGCGAGCGGCGCAGTGCAGCGAAGAGCTCTCCGAATTCGCCGCTAGCTCCACGGTCCTTCTCAGCTGCGAGTAGCAGCGCTCGCAGTACACAGAGCTTCGCAAGGCCCGAAGACCCGGAGGGAAGTATCGCACACGAAAATGTGCCAGGACAGAGACGTGTTCTACGTTGTCCCTTCTCGTCATGCAGTTTGTGCCTCTGCTGCTTCTGCTGTTAGGAATCGCTCCTTGAAAGACGAGCGAGAGCGTCCTTCCGGGTGCATTGCACTGAGTCGAGTGCTCGCTCGGGACTTTGCACTCGGGGCCAAGGCAAGAGGGCGTGCTTGCCCGCAGAACTGAGAACACGCTGTTGGGCAGAGCTGCAACTGACCGCTGGAGTTCAGCTGTCGCCGGACGGCAGAAGGCGAAGAACGAAGCCGCTTGCGAGCGGCGCAGTGCAGCGAAGAGCTCTCCGAATTCGCCGCTAGCTCCACGGTCCTTCTCAGCTGCGAGTAGCAGCGCTCGCAGTACACAGAGCTTCGCAAGGCCCGAAGACCCGGAGGGAAGTATCGCACACGGAAATGTGCCAGGACAGAGACGTGTTCTACGTTGTCCCTTCTCGTCATGCAGTTTGTGCCTCTGCTGCTTCTGCTGTTAGGAATCGCTCCTTGAAAGGCGAGCGAGAGCGTCCTTCCGGGTGCATTGCACTGAGTCGAGTGCTCGCTCGGGACTTTGCACTCGGGGCCAAGGCAAGAGGGCGTGCTTGCCCGCAGAACTGAGAACACGCTGTTGGGCAGAGCTGCAACTGACCGCTGGAGTTCAGCTCTCGCCGGACGGCAGAAGGCGAAGAACGAAGCCGCTTGCGAGCGGCGCAGTGCAGCGAAGAGCTCTCCGAATTCGCCGCTAGCTCCACGGTCCTTCTCAGCTGCGAGTAGCAGCGCTCGCAGTACACAGGGCTTCGCAAGGCCCGAAGACCCGGAGGGAAGTATCGCACACGAAAATGTGCCAGGACAGAGACGTGTTCTACGTTGTCCCTTCTCGTCATGCAGTTTGTGCCTCTGCTGCTTCTGCTGTAGGTAATCGCTCCTTGAAAGACGAGCGAGAGCGTCCTTCCGGGTGCATTGCACTGAGTCGAGTGCTCGCTCGGGTCTTTGCACTCGGGGCCAAGGCAAGAGGGCGTGCTTGCCCGCAGAACTGAGAACACGCTGTTGGGCAGAGCTGCAACTGACCGCTGGAGTTCAGCTCTCGCCGGACGGCAGAAGGCGAAGAACGAAGCCGCTTGCGAGCGGCGCAGTGCAGCGAAGAGCTCTCCGAATTCGCCGCTAGCTCCACGGTCCTTCTCAGCTGCGAGTAGCAGCGCTCGCAGTACACAGAGCTTCGCAAGGCCCGAAGACCCGGAGGGAAGTATCGCACACGAAAATGTGCCAGGACAGAGACGTGTTCTACGTTGTCCCTTCTCGTCATGCAGTTTGTGCCTCTGCTGCTTCTGCTGTTAGGAATCGCTCCTTGAAAGACGAGCGAGAGCGTCCTTCCGGGTGCATTGCACTGAGTCGAGTGCTCGCTCGGGACTTTGCTCTCGGGGCCAAGGCAAGAGGGCGTGCTTGCCCGCAGAACTGAGAACACGCTGTTGGGCAGAGCTGCAACTGACCGCTGGAGTTCAGCTCTCGCCGGACGGCAGAAGGCGAAGAACGAAGCCGCTTGCGAGCGGCGCAGTGCAGCGAAGAGCTCTCCGAATTCGCCGCTAGCTCCACGGTCCTTCTCAGCTGCGAGTAGCAGCGCTCGCAGTACACAGGGCTTCGCAAGGCCCGAAGACCCGGAGGGAAGTATCGCACACGAAAATGTGCCAGGACAGAGACGTGTTCTACGTTGTCCCTTCTCGTCATGCAGTTTGTGCCTCTGCTGCTTCTGCTGTTAGGAATCGCTCCTTGAAAGACGAGCGAGAGCGTCCTTCCGGGTGCATTGCACTGAGTCGAGTGCTCGCTCGGGACTTTGCTCTCGGGGCCAAGGCAAGAGGGCGTGCTTGCCCGCAGAACTGAGAACACGCTGTTGGGCAGAGCTGCAACTGACCGCTGGAGTTCAGCTCTCGCCGGACGGCAGAAGGCGAAGAACGAAGCCGCTTGCGAGCGGCGCAGTGCAGCGAAGAGCTCTCCGAATTCGCCGCTAGCTCCACGGTCCTTCTCAGCTGCGAGTAGCAGCGCTCGCAGTACACAGAGCTTCGCAAGGCCCGAAGACCCGGAGGGAAGTATCGCACACGAAAATGTGCCAGGACAGAGACGTGTTCTACGTTGTCCCTTCTCGTCATGCAGTTTGTGCCTCTGCTGCTTCTGCTGTTAGGAATCGCTCCTTGAAAGACGAGCGAGAGCGTCCTTCCGGGTGCATTGCACTGAGTCGAGTGCTCGCTCGGGACTTTGCACTCGGGGCCAAGGCAAGAGGGCGTGCTTGCCCGCAGAACTGAGAACACGCTGTTGGGCAGAGCTGCAACTGACCGCTGGAGTTCAGCTCTCGCCGGACGGCAGAAGGCGAAGAACGAAGCCGCTTGCGAGCGGCGCAGTGCAGCGAAGAGCTCTCCGAATTCGCCGCTAGCTCCACGGTCCTTCTCAGCTGCGAGTAGCAGCGCTCGCAGTACACAGGGCTTCGCAAGGCCCGAAGACCCGGAGGGAAGTATCGCACACGGAAATGTGCCAGGACAGAGACGTGTTCTACGTTGTCCCTTCTCGTCATGCAGTTTGTGCCTCTGCTGCTTCTGCTGTTAGGAATCGCTCCTTGAAAGACGAGCGAGAGCGTCCTTCCGGGTGCATTGCACTGAGTCGAGTGCTCGCTCGGGACTTTGCTCTCGGGGCCAAGGCAAGAGGGCGTGCTTGCCCGCAGAACTGAGAACACGCTGTTGGGCAGAGCTGCAACTGACCGCTGGAGTTCAGCTCTCGCCGGACGGCAGAAGGCGAAGAACGAAGCCGCTTGCGAGCGGCGCAGTGCAGCGAAGAGCTCTCCGAATTCGCCGCTAGCTCCACGGTCCTTCTCAGCTGCGAGTAGCAGCGCTCGCAGTACACAGGGCTTCGCAAGGCCCGAAGACCCGGAGGGAAGTATCGCACACGAAAATGCGCCAGGACAGAGACGTGTTCTACATTGTCCCTTCTCGTCATGCAGTTTGTGCCTCTGCTGCTTCTGCTGTTAGGAATCGCTCCTTGAAAGACGAGCGAGAGCGTCCTTCCGGGTGCATTGCACTGAGTCGAGTGCTCGCTCGGGACTTTGCTCTCGGGGCCAAGGCAAGAGGGCGTGCTTGCCCGCAGAACTGAGAACACGCTGTTGGGCAGAGCTGCAACTGACCGCTGGAGTTCAGCTCTCGCCGGACGGCAGAAGGCGAAGAACGAAGCCGCTTGCGAGCGGCGCAGTGCAGCGAAGAGCTCTCCGAATTCGCCGCTAGCTCCACGGTCCTTCTCAGCTGCGAGTAGCAGCGCTCGCAGTACACAGGGCTTCGCAAGGCCCGAAGACCCGGAGGGAAGTATGGCACACGGAAATGTGCCAGGACAGAGACGTGTTCTACGTTGTCCCTTCTCGTCATGCAGTTTGTGCCTCTGCTGCTTCTGCTGTTAGGAATCGCTCCTTGAAAGACGAGCGAGAGCGTCCTTCCGGGTGCATTGCACTGAGTCGAGTGCTCGCTCGGGACTTTGCTCTCGGGGCCAAGGCAAGAGGGCGTGCTTGCCCGCAGAACTGAGAACACGCTGTTGGGCAGAGCTGCAACTGACCGCTGGAGTTCAGCTCTCGCCGGACGGCAGAAGGCGAAGAACGAAGCCGCTTGCGAGCGGCGCAGTGCAGCGAAGAGCTCTCCGAATTCGCCGCTAGCTCCACGGTCCTTCTCAGCTGCGAGTAGCAGCGCTCGCAGTACACAGAGCTTCGCAAGGCCCGAAGACCCGGAGGGAAGTATGGCACACGGAAATGCGCCAGGACAGAGACGTGTTCTACGTTGTCCCTTCTCGTCATGCAGTTTGTGCCTCTGCTGCTTCTGCTGTTAGGAATCGCTCCTTGAAAGGCGAGCGACAGCGTCCTTCCGGGTGCATTGCACTGAGTCGAGTGCTCGCTCGGGGCTTTGCTCTCGGGGCCAAGGCAAGAGGGCGTGCTTGCCCGCAGAACTGAGAACACGCTGTTGGGCAGAGCTGCAACTGACCGCTGGAGTTCAGCTCTCGCCGGACGGCAGAAGGCGAAGAACGAAGCCGCTTGCGAGCGGCGCAGTGCAGCGAAGAGCTCTCCGAATTCGCCGCTAGCTCCACGGTCCTTCTCAGCTGCGAGTAGCAGCGCTCGCAGTACACAGAGCTTCGCAAGGCCCGAAGACCCGGAGGGAAGTATGGCACACGGAAATGCGCCAGGACAGAGACGTGTTCTACGTTGTCCCTTCTCGTCATGCAGTTTGTGCCTCTGCTGCTTCTGCTGTTAGGAATCGCTCCTTGAAAGACGAGCGAGAGCGTCCTTCCGGGTGCATTGCACTGAGTCGAGTGCTCGCTCGGGACTTTGCTCTCGGGGCCAAGGCAAGAGGGCGTGCTTGCCCGCAGAACTGAGAACACGCTGTTGGGCAGAGCTGCAACTGACCGCTGGAGTTCAGCTCTCGCCGGACGGCAGAAGGCGAAGAACGAAGCCGCTTGCGAGCGGCGCAGTGCAGCGAAGAGCTCTCCGAATTCGCCGCTAGCTCCACGGTCTTTCTCAGCTGCGAGTAGCAGCGCTCGCAGTACACAGGGCTTCGCAAGGCCCGAAGACCCGGAGGGAAGTATCGCACACGAAAATGTGCCAGGACAGAGACGTGTTCTACGTTGTCCCTTCTCGTCATGCAGTTTGTGCCTCTGCTGCTTCTGCTGTTAGGAATCGCTCCTTGAAAGGCGAGCGAGAGCGTCCTTCCGGGTGCATTGCACTGAGTCGAGTGCTCGCTCGGGACTTTGCTCTCGGGGCCAAGGCAAGAGGGCGTGCTTGCCCGCAGAACTGAGAACACGCTGTTGGGCAGAGCTGCAACTGACCGCTGGAGTTCAGCTCTCGCCGGACGGCAGAAGGCGAAGAACGAAGCCGCTTGCGAGCGGCGCAGTGCAGCGAAGAGCTCTCCGAATTCGCCGCTAGCTCCACGGTCCTTCTCAGCTGCGAGTAGCAGCGCTCGCAGTACACAGGGCTTCGCAAGGCCCGAAGACCCGGAGGGAAGTATCGCACACGAAAATGCGCCAGGACAGAGACGTGTTCTACGTTGTCCCTTCTCGTCATGCAGTTTGTGCCTCTGCTGCTTCTGCTGTTAGGAATCGCTCCTTGAAAGACGAGCGAGAGCGTCCTTCCGGGTGCATTGCACTGAGTCGAGTGCTCGCTCGGGGCTTTGCTCTCGGGGCCAAGGCAAGAGGGCGTGCTTGCCCGCAGAACTGAGAACACGCTGTTGGGCAGAGCTGCAACTGACCGCTGGAGTTCAGCTCTCGCCGGACGGCAGAAGGCGAAGAACGAAGCCGCTTGCGAGCGGCGCAGTGCAGCGAAGAGCTCTCCGAATTCGCCGCTAGCTCCACGGTCCTTCTCAGCTGCGAGTAGCAGCGCTCGCAGTACACAGAGCTTCGCAAGGCCCGAAGACCCGGAGGGAAGTATGGCACACGGAAATGCGCCAGGACAGAGACGTGTTCTACGTTGTCCCTTCTCGTCATGCAGTTTGTGCCTCTGCTGCTTCTGCTGTTAGGAATCGCTCCTTGAAAGGCGAGCGAGAGCGTCCTTCCGGGTGCATTGCACTGAGTCGAGTGCTCGCTCGGGACTTTGCTCTCGGGGCCAAGGCAAGAGGGCGTGCTTGCCCGCAGAACTGAGAACACGTTGTTGGGCAGAGCTGCAACTGACCGCTGGAGTTCAGCTCTCGCCGGACGGCAGAAGGCGAAGAACGAAGCCGCTTGCGAGCGGCGCAGTGCAGCGAAGAGCTCTCCGAATTCGCCGCTAGCTCCACGGTCCTTCTCAGCTGCGAGTAGCAGCGCTCGCAGTACACAGGGCTTCGCAAGGCCCGAAGACCCGGAGGGAAGTATCGCACACGAAAATGTGCCAGGACAGAGACGTGTTCTACGTTGTCCCTTCTCGTCATGCAGTTTGTGCCTCTGCTGCTTCTGCTGTAGGTAATCGCTCCTTGAAAGGCGAGCGAGAGCGTCCTTCCGGGTGCATTGCACTGAGTCGAGTGCTCGCTCGGGTCTTTGCACTCGGGGCCAAGGCAAGAGGGCGTGCTTGCCCGCAGAACTGAGAACACGCTGTTGGGCAGAGCTGCAACTGACCGCTGGAGTTCAGCTCTCGCCGGACGGCAAAAGGCGAAAACGAAGCCGCTTGCGAGCGGCGCAGTGCAGCGAAGAGCTCTCCGAATTCGCCGCTAGCTCCACGGTCCTTCTCAGCTGCGAGTAGCAGCGCTCGCAGTACACAGAGCTTCACAAGGCCCGAAGACCCGGAGGGAAGTATCGCACACGAAAATGTGCCAGGACAGAGACGTGTTCTACGTTGTCCCTTCTCGTCATGCAGTTTGTGCCTCTGCTGCTTTTGCTGTAGGTAATCGCTCCTTGAAAGACGAGCGAGAGCGTCCTTCCGGGTGCATTGCACTGAGTCGAGTGCTCGCTCGGGACTTTGCTCTCGGGGCCAAGGCAAGAGGGCGTGCTTGCCCGCAGAACTGAGAACACGCTGTTGGGCAGAGCTGCAACTGACCGCTGGAGTTCAGCTCTCGCCGGACGGCAGAAGGCGAAGAACGAAGCCGCTTGCGAGCGGCGCAGTGCAGTGAAGAGCTCTCCGAATTCGCCGCTAGCTCCACGGTCCTTCTCAGCTGCGAGTAGCAGCGCTCGCAGTACACAGGGCTTCGCACCTCTAAATGTTTTACTACTGTGTTATGATTCTGTCTTCAGTTAATAGAACCCGATATACAACAAAGAGATGGGAGCACATGGAGATGCATTGGAGAGCCTACGCTGGAGGTAACACATTCATTTTTTACTCAAACAAATCCAAATTAGAAATGTTGAAAATTACCTGGGGCCATTTCAACAGCCAGCAAACTGACTAACACAACCAATCTTTGGCTTCTATTCAATCCTTTGCTTGTTTTACCTGGACCTTGAAGATCTGTCTGCAGCCTTCCTCTCTGCAAATATATCACACTCGTCCTATTGAGAACCCATGGCTCATCACAGCTGCTTCGCCACGCCTGCTTCCAGAAGAACTGGCAACTACAAGCTGGGAGCCAAGAGATACAACACTTCACTTGGAAAAGGGCCTTCCATGAATCCTAGAATCCCAGAATGGTTTGGACTGGAAGCGACCTTAGAGACAAATTATCTTCTTCCCACATCCTGACACGGGCAGGGACACTTTTCCACTAGTCCAGGTTGCTCCATGTCCGCTCCAGCCTGGCCCTGGACGCTTCCTGCCATGGGGCTCCTACACAGCCTCTTTGAACAACATGTGCCTCAGCACCCACCCAAGGAAGAATTCCTTTCCAATATCCCATCTATCCCAGCCCTCTGGCAGTTTGAAGCTATTCCCCCTTGTCCTGCGAGTCCAGACCCTTTTCCAAAGTCCCTCCCCAGCTATCTTGGAGCCCCAGCAGGCACTGCAAAGGGCTCGAAGATCTCCCTGGAGCCTTCTGTTCTCCAGATTGGACACCCTCAGCTCTCCCAGACTGTCCTAGAGCAAAGAAGCTCCACCTTTCAAAGCACCTTAGACGCCTCCTACCGGCCAAACTCGATGGCAACGCTGGCCTTCCGGGCCCTACGGATATCGCTTCCGGTGTCGTTCGGGGTCACTCCCGGCTCTCTTCCCGCCCCCCATGGGGCCCTCAGGCGATGCCGCTCCTACGCCACTTCTGCCGCTGTCAGACCAACGGGGGGGGCCGGGGGCCAGCCCAGACTCATCCACAATCCACACTGTCCTCGGCGGCTGCTGCGGGCTCACGGCGGCCCACACACCCGGAAGCAGAGCTCCGAACACAGAGGATCATAGCCCCACATTTGTGTTCGTCTCTGCACAAGGCAGGCCAGTCTTGCCATGCCCGGACTTTTCAGTTCAGCACGAGAATGAGAATACACCTGCGCCATGGGGGAGGAAACCTCTAAAGACTCCCTCATACGTGGTCGCTCAACTTAATGCCTAGGCACTTGCCATTCCTAAGGCTACACTAAAGCCTTTTTTACCTTGCGGGTAAGAAATGCCGTTGTTCTCGTGTGCAGCTAAAGGCGCAGCACAGGCAGGCCGGGACAAAAGCTGGGGCAGAGCCCTTCCTCACTCCTTCGCTGTGCTGTACTCCATGCAGCTAGAGCGAAGCGAGAAGGACGCGAGGAAGAAAAAGGCGTTCTTAAAGTAGCACCCTGGCAGCAGCCCTGAAAAGGCGCATAACACACGGCATCTCGCTGCCCTCCGTTCTACATACTCGCGGCTCCCTCTGCCGACTTGCAAAAGTTGCTACCAGAGCAGAGGCGGCCAGATTGAAGAGGCAGTGCCTAGGTTCACCTTCTCCTTACTGCACGTAAGCCACGTCCAGCTCCTCGCTGCACTCTGGATTTCCCTTCTCCGAGGCACTTACCGTGGTGCTGTGTGCAACTCGGCGCCTAGAAGTGACCGCCAATGCTTTCACAGCGGGCTGCAAGGGAACCAAGGAGCAGCACAAGCAGCAGTGCTTCAGCTTGCTCCTTCCGACTGCTAAGGGCACTTGGGAAGGCAAGCGAGAGTCAACCACCTTCCTCTCCTAGTAACGTGGTGCACACAAGCACGGGACTAGTGCCGCTTCGTTCACCGCCCTCGCCCAAGCGTGGAGCCGCTTTCACTTGCCGGCGGCCAGAAGCCGCTGCAAGGGCGCCACACAACCACAAGTGCGCCGGCAGCCAAGAGCTAGAGAACGCTGCTTCTGCCCAAGCCCGCCTAGGGCGTGCACCTTTGTTCTCAGAGCTCCGTGCAACAGTCTGCCTCTCTCGCAGTTCGAATGGAAAACGAAAGCTTTTCGCCTACGCCCGTCACAGAGATCCGTTGCCAGGACGAGAATGCCTTGTGGCCGGAGCTCGCCCCCGCCGCGAGGAAGCTGCTATTAGCACCGCGTTGCAGGGCCACGTCTCGCTTCTTGACTACGTGCTCAGCGCTCTCCGAATTCGCCGCTAGCTCCACGGTCTTTCTCAGCTGCAAGTAGCAGCGCTCACAGTACATAGAGCTTCGCAAGGACCGAAGACCCGGAGGGAAGTATCGCACTCGAAAATGTGCCAGGATAGAGACGTTCTACACTGAGTAGAGACACAGACAGACAGAGAGTTCTACACTGCCCCTTCTCGTCGGCCATCTTGTGCTCTGCTGCCTCTGCTGTGACGAATGAAAGGCGAGCGACAGCGGCTCTCCAGGCACTGAAGAGAGTTCCCTAGGGACTTTTCGATGTAAAACTTTTTCCACCTCCAAAAATACATGGGTAAGTCCTAAAAGTTTTGGTTTTCTTAAGAATAGTTTCGCCCAAGTTTTGCTGTTCTAAACAACCATGGTTTCAGTCTTCACTTAACTGCTTGTTTCTGTCTTTTTGGCTAGTGGCAATCTAATTCTAAGGTAAATAGATGTGTTGGAAATCCATAAATTACATCTCAAGTTAGGTGGGAAAATTGGCTCGGAAGAAAATGGAATTGAGAATTTGGAAAGAATCCAGAGTGAGCTGATGTCACAATCCGAGATTCCCTTGAGTTCCAAATCCTTTCATTTGTGTTTTTGTGGGCTTTTTGAAGGCGGTGTACAGTTGAAGCCATGATTTAGCTGCGGTGAGACCTGCTCTGCTGTAAAAGCATTATTTTCTCAGTGAGCATGGACAACAGTTAGAGTGTCGTCTTTTAAGATTCCCTGCACTCCACTTATGGTGGCAAAAGCAGTGCCTTGACTGTAATCATAAAAGTGATTACAGCTTCATTGCTTTGACATCATGTAGGATGCTTCCTCCATCTGCTGTGGTCAGCATTAAGTAACAGATTTCTCAGTTTCTAGGAAGAGTCTAGCAAACAATCACCTTGCTCCTTCTCTTGCATTTATTCATCACTGCTATGCTGCTATACAGACAGGTAGTCTGTTTATGATTCAACAATTCAATGGGACATCAAGTAAATAACAAAGCAAAACTAACTACCGAAAGCACTATAAGGGCCAGAGATTAGCTTGGATCAAAACAGGTATTCTCCTAGCATTGTTTACAAACGAGTCAGCATGTGAAACAGAAGGCACAATGTAGTTTGTGCCTTGTTTTGGGCATGCCCGGAAGAAGGAAATTCTGATTTCACATACGGGAAAAGAAATGTTGACATTTGAATGAGATTGTTCATACTCCAGTAAAGGTTGCTTTGAAAGGTTGTGGAAGTCCTGTTAGGAAACATGGCTTTACAAGTCCTTTCCACCAGGAGACAACAGCTGCAGAACATCTGGGTGTGCCAGTGTTGAGAGCACCAGCAAAGATCAAAGTGGAGAAGTTGGTGAACAATGGCAGTGGCCTGGCGGAGGGCAAGTGGGGTGCTGGCTGTGGGACCAGGGGAGTCCTGACTGATTTAGGAGGCGTGTGATGGTCTGTGCCAGCAAGCGGAGTAGTGCTGTGGCCTTGGCACACTGCTAATACTGGAATTCAGTGGGGTCACTGGGCAGGCTGAGTGTGTGAGCTGCTGGAGGGACCCAGGTTGCCCACATGTAAACATCCAGTCTCACTCTTGCCAGCCACAGAAAGGAGCAGGATGTGGCTGCTGGCGATGCCTGTCACGTATATGTAGTGTATATGTGTGCTATCCCAGCCTGCTGGGAACACTTCTTCTTTGGGACTGCTTGGGCTGAGGGAGAGAAAGCAGTGGTAGTTTCTGAGGTTTCGAGTTTGCTCGAGTTTCTCAGGCTGTTTCTGGAGCCACCCCGAGTTCTCTTCCTTGAAGCATTTCAAGTCCTGCTAATTTTCAAAATTCAAACAGACACAGCCCTAAGCTAGTTGATCTGACTTCAGAGCTATTCTTACGCTGAGCTGTTGGATGATCTGATCTCCTGAGATGTCTTCCATCTCAGTTTATGACCTGGTTCTTGTGAAAAGTAGGATCTTTTAGCCTGGAGAAGAGAGGTTTCTGGAGAGACAGTATTGTGGCCTTTGAATATGTAAAGAGGGTATAAGACAAATGGAGAAAGACTTTTTAGGAAAGTTTGCAGAGACAGGATAAGGGGCCATGCTTTCAAACTGAGACTAGGTTTAGATTGGCTAAAAGGAAAAACTTTTCTACAATGAAGCTGGTGAGACACTCAAACGGGTGTTCCAGAGAAGTTGTGGATGCCCCATCATTGAGAGTGCTCCTTATCAGTTTGGCTAGTCTTGAGCAATTTGATCTACTGTAAGATCTACCTGGCAAGGAAGTTGGACTACATGATCTTTAATCACAGACTGTTGTATGATTCCGTGGAAGACAGAATGCAATAAAGTTCATATTTCAGATTTTGGCGCAGACATATTTATTTTTTCTCACTTTATGCATCATTGCAATGACAACTTGTTAGCTTCTGAAATGATTAGCTGAGATTGATTTCCTTCCTTAGTTTCATTTTCTCTGTTATTCCTTCACTCTTGGACTTTTTTTTTCACTAGATTCCCTCTTTCAGTAAACTGCCCTTAAGTATCACTTTGCTCCCCACCTGGCTTTTTTTTTTTTTTTCAATGACACCTTTTCACTGGTTCGTTTTGGGCCTTTGCTGCTTGAAGTCCAGCAGCCTCCTTGTCTGAGCATTACGGAGCTTTCTTTACAGCTTCATCACTATGCAAAAAGCCATAAATTACTGTGTTCCATCTCACATACCATCAAGTATCACACTAATATTCCCTCTGCTGAATAGCTGGTTGGTTTACATAGACCAGCCAAATACCAGGAAATCCAGATGGCAGCAAGAATCTTGTAGACTACTCCCGCTGTTCATTTAAATTCTGGAGAAGTCACGTGAGGTATCACATTCTCTTGAAAGAAGTGTCTATCATCTCGGACATTCTAGAATGGGCTATTAATATTGTCATGAGTTTCTGGCTAGACTTTTTAGTATGCAAATTCAAATTCAAATGATCTGAAATGATAGAACTTCAAGAAATTTTTTTTCCCAGAATCGAAGTATGATGGAGTTCCATAGGGAGAATCTTAATCTTAGTTATTCTATTCCATCTCACATCATGGCTGGGGGCAGGGAGAAGGGAGTATCTTTGGGGGACAATGGGTTCCGGTGTAGTCAGTAAGCTGGGCAGAGGAGCCATCAGGTATTTTCTGTTGTTGGGCGGGGGGGGGGGGGATTCGTGTGAACTCTTCCTTTCTTGTACCCTGCCACTAGTATTGTTGCTAAAATTGTTTGTTTTCTCATCCAAGTGACAAAATCAGCACACTTAATGAGGGATGAAGAGGGAGCAGCGACCTCAGAACAGGAGGAAGAAGAAGCAGAGCCTGCTGTCCTCCAGAAGAAAAAAACACTACCAGCCAACTTTGCATCATCTGTGAACTTCCTGGGCGTGTACTCTATCCCCTTGTCCAGAACACTGAGCAAGATATTAAACAGGACTGGGCCCAAGACCGAGCCTTGGGGACCAGCTGGATGAACTCTATTTCCCACCACTCTGTGGGCCTGGCCATCACCCAGTTTGTCACCCAGCAAACAGCCCACCCATGCAAACCATAAGCAGACAGTTTCTTCAGGAGAATGATGTGAGACTCATTGCAAAAAGGATCAGGGAGATGCCTAGGAAGAGTCTCAGGTGAATCCAGGAGACTATAGTGGAGGAAGGACGCGAGGAAGAAGAAGGCGTTCTTAAAGTGGCACCCTGGCAGCAGCCCTGAAAGGGCGCATAACACACGGCGTCTCGCTGCCCTCCGTTCTACATACTCGCAGCTCCCTCTGCCGACTTGCAAAAGTTGCTACCAGAGCAGAGGCGGCCAGATTGAAGAGGCAGTGCCTAGGTTCACCTTCTCCTTACTGCACGTAAGCCACGTCCAGCTCCTCGCTGCACTCTGGATTTCCCTTCTCCGCGGCACTTACAGTGGTGCTGTGTGCAACTCGGCGCCTAGAAGCGACCGCCAATGCTTTCACAGCGGGCTGCAAGGGAACCAAGGAGCAGCACAAGCAGCAGTGCTTCAGCTTGCTCCTTCCGACTGCTAAGGGCACTTGGGAAGGCAAGCGAGAGTCAACCACCTTCCTCTCCTAGTAGCCTGTAACGTGGTGCACACAAGCACGGGACTAGTGCCGCTTCGTTCACCGCCCTCGCCCAAGCGTGGAGCCGCTTTCACTTGCCGGCGGCCAGAAGCCACTGCAAGGGCGCCACACAACCACAAGTGCGCCGGCAGCCAAGAGCTAGAGAACGCTGCTTCTGCCCAAGCCCGCCTAGGGCGTGCACCTTTGTTCTCAGAGCTCCGTGCAACAGTCTGCCTCTCTCGCAGTTCGAATGGAAAACGAAAGCTTTTCGCCTACGCCCTTCACAGAGATCCGTTGCCAGGACGAGAATGTCTTGTGGCCGGAGCTCGCCCCGGCCGCGAGGAAGCTGCTATTAGCACCGCGTTGCAGGGCCACGTCTCGCTTCTTGACTACGTGCTCAGCGCTCTCCGAATTCGCCGCTAGCTCCACGGTCTTTCTCAGCTGCAAGTAGCAGCGCTCGCAGTACATAGAGCTTCGCAAGGACCGAAGACCCGGAGGGAAGTTTCGCACAGGAAAATATACCAGGACAGAGACGTGTTCTACGTTGTCCCTTCTCGTCATGCAGTTTGTGCCTCTGCTGCTTCTGCTGTTAGGAATCGCTCCTTGAAAGGCGAGCGACAGCGTCTTTCCGGGTGCATTGCACTGAGTCGAGTGCTCGCTCGGGGCTTTGCACTCGGGGCCAAGGCAAGAGGGCGTGCTTGCCCGCAGAACTGAGAACACGCTGTTGGGCAGAGCTGCAACTGACCGCTGGAGTTCAGCTCTCGCCGGACGGCAGAAGGCGAAGAACGAAGCCGCTTGCGAGCGGCGCAGTGCAGCGAAGAGCTCTCCGAATTCGCCGCTAGCTCCACGGTCCTTCTCAGCTGCGAGTAGCAGCGCTCGCAGTACACAGGGCTTCGCAAGGCCCGAAGACCCGGAGGGAAGTATCGCACACGAAAATGTGCCAGGACAGAGACGTGTTCTACGTTGTCCCTTCTCGTCATGCAGTTTGTGCCTCTGCTGCTTCTGCTGTAGGTAATCGCTCCTTGAAAGACGAGCGAGAGCGTCCTTCCGGGTGCATTGCACTGAGTCGAGTGCTCGCTCGGGTCTTTGCACTCGGGGCCAAGGCAAGAGGGCGTGCTTGCCCGCAGAACTGAGAACACGCTGTTGGGCAGAGCTGCAACTGACCGCTGGAGTTCAGCTCTCGCCGGACGGCAGAAGGCGAAGAACGAAGCCGCTTGCGAGCGGCGCAGTGCAGCGAAGAGCTCTCCGAATTCGCCGCTAGCTCCACGGTCCTTCTCAGCTGCGAGTAGCAGCGCTCGCAGTACACAGAGCTTCGCAAGGCCCGAAGACCCGGAGGGAAGTATCGCACACGAAAATGTGCCAGGACAGAGACGTGTTCTACGTTGTCCCTTCTCGTCATGCAGTTTGTGCCTCTGCTGCTTCTGCTGTTAGGAATCGCTCCTTGAAAGACGAGCGAGAGCGTCCTTCCGGGTGCATTGCACTGAGTCGAGTGCTCGCTCGGGGCTTTGCTCTCGGGGCCAAGGCAAGAGGGCGTGCTTGCCCGCAGAACTGAGAACACGCTGTTGGGCAGAGCTGCAACTGACCGCTGGAGTTCAGCTCTCGCCGGACGGCAGAAGGCGAAGAACGAAGCCGCTTGCGAGCGGCGCAGTGCAGCGAAGAGCTCTCCGAATTCGCCGCTAGCTCCACGGTCCTTCTCAGCTGCGAGTAGCAGCGCTCGCAGTACACAGAGCTTCGCAAGGCCCGAAGACCCGGAGGGAAGTATCGCACACGAAAATGTGCCAGGACAGAGACGTGTTCTACGTTGTCCCTTCTCGTCATGCAGTTTGTGCCTCTGCTGCTTTTGCTGTAGGTAATCGCTCCTTGAAAGACGAGCGAGAGCGTCCTTCCGGGTGCATTGCACTGAGTCGAGTGCTCGCTCGGGACTTTGCTCTCGGGGCCAAGGCAAGAGGGCGTGCTTGCCCGCAGAACTGAGAACACGCTGTTGGGCAGAGCTGCAACTGACCGCTGGAGTTCAGCTCTCGCCGGACGGCAGAAGGCGAAGAACGAAGCCGCTTGCGAGCGGCGCAGTGCAGCGAAGAGCTCTCCGAATTCGCCGATAGCTCCACGGTCCTTCTCAGCTGCGAGTAGCAGCGCTCGCAGTACACAGGGCTTCGCAAGGCCCGAAGACCCGGAGGGAAGTATCGCACACGAAAATGTGCCAGGACAGAGACGTGTTCTACGTTGTCCCTTCTCGTCATGCAGTTTGTGCCTCTGCTGCTTCTGCTGTTAGGAATCGCTCCTTGAAAGACGAGCGAGAGCGTCCTTCCGGGTGCATTGCACTGAGTCGAGTGCTCGCTCGGGACTTTGCTCTCGGGGCCAAGGCAAGAGGGCGTGCTTGCCCGCAGAACTGAGAACACGCTGTTGGGCAGAGCTGCAACTGACCGCTGGAGTTCAGCTCTCGCCGGACGGCAGAAGGCGAAGAACGAAGCCGCTTGCGAGCGGCGCAGTGCAGCGAAGAGCTCTCCGAATTCGCCGCTAGCTCCACGGTCCTTCTCAGCTGCGAGTAGCAGCGCTCGCAGTACACAGGGCTTCGCAAGGCCCGAAGACCCGGAGGGAAGTATCGCACACGAAAATGTGCCAGGACAGAGACGTGTTCTACGTTGTCCCTTCTCGTCATGCAGTTTGTGCCTCTGCTGCTTCTGCTGTTAGGAATCGCTCCTTGAAAGACGAGCGAGAGCGTCCTTCCGGGTGCATTGCACTGAGTCGAGTGCTCGCTCGGGACTTTGCACTCGGGGCCAAGGCAAGAGGGCGTGCTTGCCCGCAGAACTGAGAACACGCTGTTGGGCAGAGCTGCAACTGACCGCTGGAGTTCAGCTCTCGCCGGACGGCAAAAGGCGAAGAACGAAGCCGCTTGCGAGCGGCGCAGTGCAGCGAAGAGCTCTCCGAATTCGCCGCTAGCTCCACGGTCCTTCTCAGCTGCGAGTAGCAGCGCTCGCAGTACACAGGGCTTCGCAAGGCCCGAAGACCCGGAGGGAAGTATGGCACACGAAAATGTGCCAGGACAGAGACGTGTTCTACGTTGTCCCTTCTCGTCATGCAGTTTGTGCCTCTGCTGCTTCTGCTGTTAGGAATCGCTCCTTGAAAGGCGAGCGAGAGCGTCCTTCCGGGTGCATTGCACTGAGTCGAGTGCTCGCTCGGGACTTTGCTCTCGGGGCCAAGGCAAGAGGGCGTGCTTGCCCGCAGAACTGAGAACACGCTGTTGGGCAGAGCTGCAACTGACCGCTGGAGTTCAGCTCTCGCCGGACGGCAGAAGGCGAAGAACGAAGCCGCTTGCGAGCGGCGCAGTGCAGCGAAGAGCTCTCCGAATTCGCCGCTAGCTCCACGGTCCTTCTCAGCTGCGAGTAGCAGCGCTCGCAGTACACAGGGCTTCGCAAGGCCCGAAGACCCGGAGGGAAGTATCGCACACGAAAATGTGCCAGGACAGAGACGTGTTCTACGTTGTCCCTTCTCGTCATGCAGTTTGTGCCTCTGCTGCTTCTGCTGTTAGGAATCGCTCCTTGAAAGACGAGCGAGAGCGTCCTTCCGGGTGCATTGCACTGAGTCGAGTGCTCGCTCGGGACTTTGCTCTCGGGGCCAAGGCAAGAGGGCGTGCTTGCCCGCAGAACTGAGAACACGCTGTTGGGCAGAGCTGCAACTGACCGCTGGAGTTCAGCTCTCGCCGGACGGCAGAAGGCGAAGAACGAAGCCGCTTGCGAGCGGCGCAGTGCAGCGAAGAGCTCTCCGAATTCGCCGCTAGCTCCACGGTCCTTCTCAGCTGCGAGTAGCAGCGCTCGCAGTACACAGAGCTTCGCAAGGCCCGAAGACCCGGAGGGAAGTATCGCACACGAAAATGTGCCAGGACAGAGACGTGTTCTACGTTGTCCCTTCTCGTCATGCAGTTTGTGCCTCTGCTGCTTCTGCTGTTAGGAATCGCTCCTTGAAAGGCGAGCGAGAGCGTCCTTCCGGGTGCATTGCACTGAGTCGAGTGCTCGCTCGGGACTTTGCTCTCGGGGCCAAGGCAAGAGGGCGTGCTTGCCCGCAGAACTGAGAACACGCTGTTGGGCAGAGCTGCAACTGACCGCTGGAGTTCAGCTCTCGCCGGACGGCAGAAGGCGAAGAACGAAGCCGCTTGCGAGCGGCGCAGTGCAGCGAAGAGCTCTCCGAATTCGCCGCTAGCTCCACGGTCCTTCTCAGCTGCGAGTAGCAGCGCTCGCAGTACACAGAGCTTCGCAAGGCCCGAAGACCCGGAGGGAAGTATCGCACACGAAAATGTGCCAGGACAGAGACGTGTTCTACGTTGTCCCTTCTCGTCATGCAGTTTGTGCCTCTGCTGCTTCTGCTGTTAGGAATCGCTCCTTGAAAGACGAGCGAGAGCGTCCTTCCGGGTGCATTGCACTGAGTCGAGTGCTCGCTCGGGACTTTGCACTCGGGGCCAAGGCAAGAGGGCGTGCTTGCCCGCAGAACTGAGAACACGCTGTTGGGCAGAGCTGCAACTGACCGCTGGAGTTCAGCTCTCGCAGGACGGCAGAAGGCGAAGAACGAAGCCGCTTGCGAGCGGCGCAGTGCAGCGAAGAGCTCTCCGAATTCGCCGCTAGCTCCACGGTCCTTCTCAGCTGCGAGTAGCAGCGCTCGCAGTACACAGGGCTTCGCAAGGCCCGAAGACCCGGAGGGAAGTATCGCACACGGAAATGTGCCAGGACAGAGACGTGTTCTACGTTGTCCCTTCTCGTCATGCAGTTTGTGCCTCTGCTGCTTCTGCTGTTAGGAATCGCTCCTTGAAAGACGAGCGAGAGCGTCCTTCCGGGTGCATTGCACTGAGTCGAGTGCTCGCTCGGGACTTTGCTCTCGGGGCCAAGGCAAGAGGGCGTGCTTGCCCGCAGAACTGAGAACACGCTGTTGGGCAGAGCTGCAACTGACCGCTGGAGTTCAGCTCTCGCCGGACGGCAGAAGGCGAAGAACGAAGCCGCTTGCGAGCGGCGCAGTGCAGCGAAGAGCTCTCCGAATTCGCCGCTAGCTCCACGGTCCTTCTCAGCTGCGAGTAGCAGCGCTCGCAGTACACAGGGCTTCGCAAGGCCCGAAGACCCGGAGGGAAGTATGGCACACGAAAATGTGCCAGGACAGAGACGTGTTCTACGTTGTCCCTTCTCGTCATGCAGTTTGTGCCTCTGCTGCTTCTGCTGTTAGGAATCGCTCCTTGAAAGACGAGCGAGAGCGTCCTTCCGGGTGCATTGCACTGAGTCGAGTGCTCGCTCGGGGCTTTGCTCTCGGGGCCAAGGCAAGAGGGCGTGCTTGCCCGCAGAACTGAGAACACGCTGTTGGGCAGAGCTGAAACTTACCGCTGGAGTTCAGCTCTCGCCGGACGGCAGAAGGCGAAGAACGAAGCCGCTTGCGAGCGGCGCAGTGCAGCGAAGAGCTCTCCGAATTCGCCGCTAGCTCCACGGTCCTTCTCAGCTGCGAGTAGCAGCGCTCACAGTACACAGAGCTTCGCAAGGCCCGAAGACCCGGAGGGAAGTATGGCACACGGAAATGTGCCAGGACAGAGACGTGTTCTACGTTGTCCCTTCTCGTCATGCAGTTTGTGCCTCTGCTGCTTCTGCTGTTAGGAATCGCTCCTTGAAAGACGAGCGAGAGCGTCCTTCCGGGTGCATTGCACTGAGTCGAGTGCTCGCTCGGGACTTTGCTCTCGGGGCCAAGGCAAGAGGGCGTGCTTGCCCGCAGAACTGAGAACACGCTGTTGGGCAGAGCTGCAACTGACCGCTGGAGTTCAGCTCTCGCCGGACGGCAGAAGGCGAAGAACGAAGCCGCTTGCGAGCGGCGCAGTGCAGCGAAGAGCTCTCCGAATTCGCCGATAGCTCCACGGTCCTTCTCAGCTGCGAGTAGCAGCGCTCGCAGTACACAGGGCTTCGCAAGGCCCGAAGACCCGGAGGGAAGTATCGCACACGAAAATGTGCCAGGACAGAGACGTGTTCTACGTTGTCCCTTCTCGTCATGCAGTTTGTGCCTCTGCTGCTTCTGCTGTTAGGAATCGCTCCTTGAAAGACGAGCGAGAGCGTCCTTCCGGGTGCATTGCACTGAGTCGAGTGCTCGCTCGGGACTTTGCTCTCGGGGCCAAGGCAAGAGGGCGTGCTTGCCCGCAGAACTGAGAACACGCTGTTGGGCAGAGCTGCAACTGACCGCTGGAGTTCAGCTCTCGCCGGACGGCAGAAGGCGAAGAACGAAGCCGCTTGCGAGCGGCGCAGTGCAGCGAAGAGCTCTCCGAATTCGCCGCTAGCTCCACGGTCCTTCTCAGCTGCGAGTAGCAGCGCTCGCAGTACACAGGGCTTCGCAAGGCCCGAAGACCCGGAGGGAAGTATCGCACACGAAAATGTGCCAGGACAGAGACGTGTTCTACGTTGTCCCTTCTCGTCATGCAGTTTGTGCCTCTGCTGCTTCTGCTGTTAGGAATCGCTCCTTGAAAGACGAGCGAGAGCGTCCTTCCGGGTGCATTGCACTGAGTCGAGTGCTCGCTCGGGACTTTGCACTCGGGGCCAAGGCAAGAGGGCGTGCTTGCCCGCAGAACTGAGAACACGCTGTTGGGCAGAGCTGCAACTGACCGCTGGAGTTCAGCTCTCGCCGGACGGCAAAAGGCGAAGAACGAAGCCGCTTGCGAGCGGCGCAGTGCAGCGAAGAGCTCTCCGAATTCGCCGCTAGCTCCACGGTCCTTCTCAGCTGCGAGTAGCAGCGCTCGCAGTACACAGGGCTTCGCAAGGCCCGAAGACCCGGAGGGAAGTATGGCACACGAAAATGTGCCAGGACAGAGACGTGTTCTACGTTGTCCCTTCTCGTCATGCAGTTTGTGCCTCTGCTGCTTCTGCTGTTAGGAATCGCTCCTTGAAAGGCGAGCGAGAGCGTCCTTCCGGGTGCATTGCACTGAGTCGAGTGCTCGCTCGGGACTTTGCTCTCGGGGCCAAGGCAAGAGGGCGTGCTTGCCCGCAGAACTGAGAACACGCTGTTGGGCAGAGCTGCAACTGACCGCTGGAGTTCAGCTCTCGCCGGACGGCAGAAGGCGAAGAACGAAGCCGCTTGCGAGCGGCGCAGTGCAGCGAAGAGCTCTCCGAATTCGCCGCTAGCTCCACGGTCCTTCTCAGCTGCGAGTAGCAGCGCTCGCAGTACACAGGGCTTCGCAAGGCCCGAAGACCCGGAGGGAAGTATCGCACACGAAAATGTGCCAGGACAGAGACGTGTTCTACGTTGTCCCTTCTCGTCATGCAGTTTGTGCCTCTGCTGCTTCTGCTGTTAGGAATCGCTCCTTGAAAGACGAGCGAGAGCGTCCTTCCGGGTGCATTGCACTGAGTCGAGTGCTCGCTCGGGACTTTGCTCTCGGGGCCAAGGCAAGAGGGCGTGCTTGCCCGCAGAACTGAGAACACGCTGTTGGGCAGAGCTGCAACTGACCGCTGGAGTTCAGCTCTCGCCGGACGGCAGAAGGCGAAGAACGAAGCCGCTTGCGAGCGGCGCAGTGCAGCGAAGAGCTCTCCGAATTCGCCGCTAGCTCCACGGTCCTTCTCAGCTGCGAGTAGCAGCGCTCGCAGTACACAGAGCTTCGCAAGGCCCGAAGACCCGGAGGGAAGTATCGCACACGAAAATGTGCCAGGACAGAGACGTGTTCTACGTTGTCCCTTCTCGTCATGCAGTTTGTGCCTCTGCTGCTTCTGCTGTTAGGAATCGCTCCTTGAAAGGCGAGCGAGAGCGTCCTTCCGGGTGCATTGCACTGAGTCGAGTGCTCGCTCGGGACTTTGCTCTCGGGGCCAAGGCAAGAGGGCGTGCTTGCCCGCAGAACTGAGAACACGCTGTTGGGCAGAGCTGCAACTGACCGCTGGAGTTCAGCTCTCGCCGGACGGCAGAAGGCGAAGAACGAAGCCGCTTGCGAGCGGCGCAGTGCAGCGAAGAGCTCTCCGAATTCGCCGCTAGCTCCACGGTCCTTCTCAGCTGCGAGTAGCAGCGCTCGCAGTACACAGAGCTTCGCAAGGCCCGAAGACCCGGAGGGAAGTATCGCACACGAAAATGTGCCAGGACAGAGACGTGTTCTACGTTGTCCCTTCTCGTCATGCAGTTTGTGCCTCTGCTGCTTCTGCTGTTAGGAATCGCTCCTTGAAAGACGAGCGAGAGCGTCCTTCCGGGTGCATTGCACTGAGTCGAGTGCTCGCTCGGGACTTTGCACTCGGGGCCAAGGCAAGAGGGCGTGCTTGCCCGCAGAACTGAGAACACGCTGTTGGGCAGAGCTGCAACTGACCGCTGGAGTTCAGCTCTCGCAGGACGGCAGAAGGCGAAGAACGAAGCCGCTTGCGAGCGGCGCAGTGCAGCGAAGAGCTCTCCGAATTCGCCGCTAGCTCCACGGTCCTTCTCAGCTGCGAGTAGCAGCGCTCGCAGTACACAGGGCTTCGCAAGGCCCGAAGACCCGGAGGGAAGTATCGCACACGGAAATGTGCCAGGACAGAGACGTGTTCTACGTTGTCCCTTCTCGTCATGCAGTTTGTGCCTCTGCTGCTTCTGCTGTTAGGAATCGCTCCTTGAAAGACGAGCGAGAGCGTCCTTCCGGGTGCATTGCACTGAGTCGAGTGCTCGCTCGGGACTTTGCTCTCGGGGCCAAGGCAAGAGGGCGTGCTTGCCCGCAGAACTGAGAACACGCTGTTGGGCAGAGCTGCAACTGACCGCTGGAGTTCAGCTCTCGCCGGACGGCAGAAGGCGAAGAACGAAGCCGCTTGCGAGCGGCGCAGTGCAGCGAAGAGCTCTCCGAATTCGCCGCTAGCTCCACGGTCCTTCTCAGCTGCGAGTAGCAGCGCTCGCAGTACACAGGGCTTCGCAAGGCCCGAAGACCCGGAGGGAAGTATGGCACACGAAAATGTGCCAGGACAGAGACGTGTTCTACGTTGTCCCTTCTCGTCATGCAGTTTGTGCCTCTGCTGCTTCTGCTGTTAGGAATCGCTCCTTGAAAGACGAGCGAGAGCGTCCTTCCGGGTGCATTGCACTGAGTCGAGTGCTCGCTCGGGGCTTTGCTCTCGGGGCCAAGGCAAGAGGGCGTGCTTGCCCGCAGAACTGAGAACACGCTGTTGGGCAGAGCTGAAACTTACCGCTGGAGTTCAGCTCTCGCCGGACGGCAGAAGGCGAAGAACGAAGCCGCTTGCGAGCGGCGCAGTGCAGCGAAGAGCTCTCCGAATTCGCCGCTAGCTCCACGGTCCTTCTCAGCTGCGAGTAGCAGCGCTCACAGTACACAGAGCTTCGCAAGGCCCGAAGACCCGGAGGGAAGTATGGCACACGGAAATGTGCCAGGACAGAGACGTGTTCTACGTTGTCCCTTCTCGTCATGCAGTTTGTGCCTCTGCTGCTTCTGCTGTTAGGAATCGCTCCTTGAAAGACGAGCGAGAGCGTCCTTCCGGGTGCATTGCACTGAGTCGAGTGCTCGCTCGGGACTTTGCTCTCGGGGCCAAGGCAAGAGGGCGTGCTTGCCCGCAGAACTGAGAACACGCTGTTGGGCAGAGCTGCAACTGACCGCTGGAGTTCAGCTCTCGCCGGACGGCAGAAGGCGAAGAACGAAGCCGCTTGCGAGCGGCGCAGTGCAGCGAAGAGCTCTCCGAATTCGCCGATAGCTCCACGGTCCTTCTCAGCTGCGAGTAGCAGCGCTCGCAGTACACAGAGCTTCGCAAGGCCCGAAGACCCGGAGGGAAGTATCGCACACGGAAATGTGCCAGGACAGAGACGTGTTCTACGTTGTCCCTTCTCGTCATGCAGTTTGTGCCTCTGCTGCTTCTGCTGTTAGGAATCGCTCCTTGAAAGACGAGCGAGAGCGTCCTTCCGGGTGCATTGCACTGAGTCGAGTGCTCGCTCGGGACTTTGCTCTCGGGGCCAAGGCAAGAGGGCGTGCTTGCCCGCAGAACTGAGAACACGCTGTTGGGCAGAGCTGCAACTGACTGCTGGAGTTCAGCTCTCGCCGGACGGCAGAAGGCGAAGAACGAAGCCGCTTGCGAGCGGCGCAGTGCAGCGAAGAGCTCTCCGAATTCGCCGCTAGCTCCACGGTCCTTCTCAGCTGCGAGTAGCAGCGCTCGCAGTACACAGAGCTTCGCAAGGCCCGAAGACCCGGAGGGAAGTATCGCACACGAAAATGTGCCAGGACAGAGACGTGTTCTACGTTGTCCCTTCTCGTCATGCAGTTTGTGCCTCTGCTGCTTCTGCTGTTAGGAATCGCTCCTTGAAAGACGAGCGAGAGCGTCCTTCCGGGTGCATTGCACTGAGTCGAGTGCTCGCTCGGGACTTTGCTCTCGGGGCCAAGGCAAGAGGGCGTGCTTGCCCGCAGAACTGAGAACACGCTGTTGGGCAGAGCTGCAACTGACCGCTGGAGTTCAGCTCTCGCCGGACGGCAGAAGGCGAAGAACGAAGCCGCTTGCGAGCGGCGCAGTGCAGCGAAGAGCTCTCCGAATTCGCCGCTAGCTCCACGGTCCTTCTCAGCTGCGAGTAGCAGCGCTCGCAGTACACAGGGCTTCGCAAGGCCCGAAGACCCGGAGGGAAGTATCGCACACGAAAATGTGCCAGGACAGAGACGTGTTCTACGTTGTCCCTTCTCGTCATGCAGTTTGTGCCTCTGCTGCTTCTGCTGTTAGGAATCGCTCCTTGAAAGGCGAGCGAGAGCGTCCTTCCGGGTGCATTGCACTGAGTCGAGTGCTCGCTCGGGACTTTGCACTCGGGGCCAAGGCAAGAGGGCGTGCTTGCCCGCAGAACTGAGAACACGCTGTTGGGCAGAGCTGAAACTTACCGCTGGAGTTCAGCTCTCGCCGGACGGCAGAAGGCGAAGAACGAAGCCGCTTGCGAGCGGCGCAGTGCAGCGAAGAGCTCTCCGAATTCGCCGCAAGCTCCACGGTCCTTCTCAGCTGCGAGTAGCAGCGCTCGCAGTACACAGAGCTTCGCAAGGCCCGAAGACCCGGAGGGAAGTATGGCACACGGAAATGTGCCAGGACAGAGACGTGTTCTACGTTGTCCCTTCTCGTCATGCAGTTTGTGCCTCTGCTGCTTCTGCTGTTAGGAATCGCTCCTTGAAAGGCGAGCGAGAGCGTCCTTCCGGGTGCATTGCACTGAGTCGAGTGCTCGCTCGGGGCTTTGCTCTCGGGGCCAAGGCAAGAGGGCGTGCTTGCCCGCAGAACTGAGAACACGCTGTTGGGCAGAGCTGCAACTGACCGCTGGAGTTCAGCTCTCGCCGGACGGCAGAAGGCGAAGAACGAAGCCGCTTGCGAGCGGCGCAGTGCAGCGAAGAGCTCTCCGAATTCGCCGCTAGCTCCACGGTCCTTCTCAGCTGCGAGTAGCAGCGCTCGCAGTACACAGAGCTTCGCAAGGCCCGAAGACCCGGAGGGAAGTATGGCACACGGAAATGCGCCAGGACAGAGACGTGTTCTACGTTGTCCCTTCTCGTCATGCAGTTTGTGCCTCTGCTGCTTCTGCTGTTAGGAATCGCTCCTTGAAAGACGAGCGAGAGCGTCCTTCCGGGTGCATTGCACTGAGTCGAGTGCTCGCTCGGGACTTTGCTCTCGGGGCCAAGGCAAGAGGGCGTGCTTGCCCGCAGAACTGAGAACACGCTGTTGGGCAGAGCTGCAACTGACCGCTGGAGTTCAGCTCTCGCCGGACGGCAGAAGGCGAAGAACGAAGCCGCTTGCGAGCGGCGCAGTGCAGCGAAGAGCTCTCCGAATTCGCCGCTAGCTCCACGGTCTTTCTCAGCTGCGAGTAGCAGCGCTCGCAGTACACAGGGCTTCGCAAGGCCCGAAGACCCGGAGGGAAGTATCGCACACGAAAATGTGCCAGGACAGAGATGTGTTCTACGTTGTCCCTTCTCGTCATGCAGTTTGTGCCTCTGCTGCTTCTGCTGTTAGGAATCGCTCCTTGAAAGGCGAGCGAGAGCGTCCTTCCGGGTGCATTGCACTGAGTCGAGTGCTCGCTCGGGACTTTGCTCTCGGGGCCAAGGCAAGAGGGCGTGCTTGCCCGCAGAACTGAGAACACGCTGTTGGGCAGAGCTGCAACTGACCGCTGGAGTTCAGCTCTCGCCGGACGGCAGAAGGCGAAGAACGAAGCCGCTTGCGAGCGGCGCAGTGCAGCGAAGAGCTCTCCGAATTCGCCGCTAGCTCCACGGTCCTTCTCAGCTGCGAGTAGCAGCGCTCGCAGTACACAGGGCTTCGCAAGGCCCGAAGACCCGGAGGGAAGTATCGCACACGAAAATGTGCCAGGACAGAGACGTGTTCTACGTTGTCCCTTCTCGTCATGCAGTTTGTGCCTCTGCTGCTTCTGCTGTTAGGAATCGCTCCTTGAAAGGCGAGCGAGAGCGTCCTTCCGGGTGCATTGCACTGAGTCGAGTGCTCGCTCGGGTCTTTGCACTCGGGGCCAAGGCAAGAGGGCGTGCTTGCCCGCAGAACTGAGAACACGCTGTTGGGCAGAGCTGCAACTGACCGCTGGAGTTCAGCTCTCGCCGGACGGCAAAAGGCGAAGAACGAAGCCGCTTGCGTGCGGCGCAGTGCAGCGAAGAGCTCTCCGAATTCGCCGCTAGCTCCACGGTCCTTCTCAGCTGCGAGTAGCAGCGCTCGCAGTACACAGAGCTTCGCAAGGCCCGAAGACCCGGAGGGAAGTATCGCACACGAAAATGTGCCAGGACAGAGACGTGTTCTACGTTGTCCCTTCTCGTCATGCAGTTTGTGCCTCTGCTGCTTCTGCTGTTAGGAATCGCTCCTTGAAAGGCGAGCGAGAGCGTCCTTCCGGGTGCATTGCACTGAGTCGAGTGCTCGCTCGGGACTTTGCTCTCGGGGCCAAGGCAAGAGGGCGTGCTTGCCCGCAGAACTGAGAACACGCTGTTGGGCAGAGCTGCAACTGACCGCTGGAGTTCAGCTCTCGCCGGACGGCAGAAGGCGAAGAACGAAGCCGCTTGCGAGCGGCGCAGTGCAGCGAAGAGCTCTCCGAATTCGCCGCTAGCTCCACGGTCCTTCTCAGCTGCGAGTAGCAGCGCTCGCAGTACACAGAGCTTCGCAAGGCCCGAAGACCCGGAGGGAAGCATGGCACACGGAAATGTGCCAGGACAGAGACGTGTTCTACGTTGTCCCTTCTCGTCATGCAGTTTGTGCCTCTGCTGCTTCTGCTGTTAGGAATCGCTCCTTGAAAGGCGAGCGAGAGCGTCCTTCCGGGTGCATTGCACTGAGTCGAGTGCTCGCTCGGGACTTTGCTCTCGGGGCCAAGGCAAGAGGGCGTGCTTGCCCGCAGAACTGAGAACACGCTGTTGGGCAGAGCTGCAACTGACCGCTGGAGTTCAGCTCTCGCCGGACGGCAGAAGGCGAAGAACGAAGCCGCTTGCGAGCGGCGCAGTGCAGCGAAGAGCTCTCCGAATTCGCCGCTAGCTCCACGGTCCTTCTCAGCTGCGAGTAGCAGCGCTCGCAGTACACAGGGCTTCGCAAGGCCCGAAGACCCGGAGGGAAGTATCGCACACGAAAATGTGCCAGGACAGAGACGTGTTCTACGTTGTCCCTTCTCGTCATGCAGTTTGTGCCTCTGCTGCTTCTGCTGTAGGTAATCGCTCCTTGAAAGGCGAGCGAGAGCGTCCTTCCGGGTGCATTGCACTGAGTCGAGTGCTCGCACGGGTCTTTGCACTCGGGGCCAAGGCAAGAGGGCGTGCTTGCCCGCAGAACTGAGAACACGCTGTTGGGCAGAGCTGCAACTGACCGCTGGAGTTCAGCTCTCGCCGGACGGCAAAAGGCGAAGAACGAAGCCGCTTGCGTGCGGCGCAGTGCAGCGAAGAGCTCTCCGAATTCGCCGCTAGCTCCACGGTCCTTCTCAGCTGCGAGTAGCAGCGCTCGCAGTACACAGAGCTTCGCAAGGCCCGAAGACCCGGAGGGAAGTATCGCACACGAAAATGTGCCAGGACAGAGACGTGTTCTACGTTGTCCCTTCTCGTCATGCAGTTTGTGCCTCTGCTGCTTCTGCTGTTAGGAATCGCTCCTTGAAAGGCGAGCGAGAGCGTCCTTCCGGGTGCATTGCACTGAGTCGAGTGCTCGCTCGGGGCTTTGCTCTCGGGGCCAAGGCAAGAGGGCGTGCTTGCCCGCAGAACTGAGAACACGCTGTTGGGCAGAGCTGCAACTGACCGCTGGAGTTCAGCTCTCGCCGGACGGCAGAAGGCGAAGAACGAAGCCGCTTGCGAGCGGCGCAGTGCAGCGAAGAGCTCTCCGAATTCGCCGCTAGCTCCACGGTCCTTCTCAGCTGCGAGTAGCAGCGCTCGCAGTACACAGAGCTTCGCAAGGCCCGAAGACCCGGAGGGAAGTATCGCACACGAAAATGCGCCAGGACAGAGACGTGTTCTACGTTGTCCCTTCTCGTCATGCAGTTTGTGCCTCTGCTGCTTCTGCTGTAGGTAATCGCTCCTTGAAAGACGAGCGAGAGCGTCCTTCCGGGTGCATTGCACTGAGTCGAGTGCTCGCTCGGGACTTTGCACTCGGGGCCAAGGCAAGAGGGCGTGCTTGCCCGCAGAACTGAGAACACGCTGTTGGGCAGAGCTGCAACTGACCGCTGGAGTTCAGCTCTCGCCGGACGGCAGAAGGCGAAGAACGAAGCCGCTTGCGAGCGGCGCAGTGCAGCGAAGAGCTCTCCGAATTCGCCGCTAGCTCCACGGTCCTTCTCAGCTGCGAGTAGCAGCGCTCGCAGTACACAGAGCTTCGCAAGGCCCGAAGACCCGGAGGGAAGTATCGCACACGAAAATGCGCCAGGACAGAGACGTGTTCTACGTTGTCCCTTCTCGTCATGCAGTTTGTGCCTCTGCTGCTTCTGCTGTTAGGAATCGCTCCTTGAAAGACGAGCGAGAGCGTCCTTCCGGGTGCATTGCACTGAGTCGAGCGCTCGCTCGGGAATTTGCACTCGGGGCCAAGGCAAGAGGGCGTGCTTGCCCGCAGAACTGAGAACACGCTGTTGGGCAGAGCTGCAACTGACCGCTGGAGTTCAGCTCTCGCCGGACGGCAGAAGGCGAAGAACGAAGCCGCTTGCGAGCGGCGCAGTGCAGCGAAGAGCTCTCCGAATTCGCCGCTAGCTCCACGGTCCTTCTCAGCTGCGAGTAGCAGCGCTCGCAGTACACAGAGCTTCGCAAGGCCCGAAGACCCGGAGGGAAGTATCGCACACGAAAATGCGCCAGGACAGAGACGTGTTCTACGTTGTCCCTTCTCGTCATGCAGTTTGTGCCTCTGCTGCTTCTGCTGTAGGTAATCGCTCCTTGAAAGACGAGCGAGAGCGTCCTTCCGGGTGCATTGCACTGAGTCGAGTGCTCGCTCGGGACTTTGCACTCGGGGCCAAGGCAAGAGGGCGTGCTTGCCCGCAGAACTGAGAACACGCTGTTGGGCAGAGCTGCAACTGACCGCTGGAGTTCAGCTCTCGCCGGACGGCAGAAGGCGAAGAACGAAGCCGCTTGCGAGCGGCGCAGTGCAGCGAAGAGCTCTCCGAATTCGCCGCTAGCTCCACGGTCCTTCTCAGCTGCGAGTAGCAGCGCTCGCAGTACACAGGGCTTCGCAAGGCCCGAAGACCCGGAGGGAAGTATCGCACACGAAAATGTGCCAGGACAGAGACGTGTTCTACGTTGTCCCTTCTCGTCATGCAGTTTGTGCCTCTGCTGCTTCTGCTGTAGGTAATCGCTCCTTGAAAGGCGAGCGAGAGCGTCCTTCCGGGTGCATTGCACTGAGTCGAGTGCTCGCTCGGGTCTTTGCACTCGGGGCCAAGGCAAGAGGGCGTGCTTGCCCGCAGAACTGAGAACACGCTGTTGGGCAGAGCTGCAACTGACCGCTGGAGTTCAGCTCTCGCCGGACGGCAGAAGGCGAAGAACGAAGCCGCTTGCGTGCGGCGCAGTGCAGCGAAGAGCTCTCCGAATTCGCCGCTAGCTCCACGGTCCTTCTCAGCTGCGAGTAGCAGCGCTCGCAGTACACAGAGCTTCGCAAGGCCCGAAGACCCGGAGGGAAGTATCGCACACGAAAATGTGCCAGGACAGAGACGTGTTCTACGTTGTCCCTTCTCGTCATGCAGTTTGTGCCTCTGCTGCTTCTGCTGTTAGGAATCGCTCCTTGAAAGGCGAGCGAGAGCGTCCTTCCGGGTGCATTGCACTGAGTCGAGTGCTCGCTCGGGGCTTTGCTCTCGGGGCCAAGGCAAGAGGGCGTGCTTGCCCGCAGAACTGAGAACACGCTGTTGGGCAGAGCTGCAACTGACCGCTGGAGTTCAGCTCTCGCCGGACGGCAGAAGGCGAAGAACGAAGCCGCTTGCGAGCGGCGCAGTGCAGCGAAGAGCTCTCCGAATTCGCCGCTAGCTCCACGGTCCTTCTCAGCTGCGAGTAGCAGCGCTCGCAGTACACAGAGCTTCGCAAGGCCCGAAGACCCGGAGGGAAGTATGGCACACGGAAATGCGCCAGGACAGAGACGTGTTCTACGTTGTCCCTTCTCGTCATGCAGTTTGTGCCTCTGCTGCTTCTGCTGTTAGGAATCGCTCCTTGAAAGGCGAGCGAGAGCGTCCTTCCGGGTGCATTGCACTGAGTCGAGTGCTCGCTCGGGACTTTGCTCTCGGGGCCAAGGCAAGAGGGCGTGCTTGCCCGCAGAACTGAGAACACGCTGTTGGGCAGAGCTGCAACTGACCGCTGGAGTTCAGCTCTCGCCGGACGGCAGAAGGCGAAGAACGAAGCCGCTTGCGAGCGGCGCAGTGCAGCGAAGAGCTCTCCGAATTCGCCGTTAGCTCCACGGTCCTTCTCAGCTGCGAGTAGCAGCGCTCGCAGTACACAGGGCTTCGCAAGGCCCGAAGACCCGGAGGGAAGTATCGCACACGAAAATGTGCCAGGACAGAGACGTGTTCTACGTTGTCCCTTCTCGTCATGCAGTTTGTGCCTCTGCTGCTTCTGCTGTAGGTAATCGCTCCTTGAAAGGCGAGCGAGAGCGTCCTTCCGGGTGCATTGCACTGAGTCGAGTGCTCGCTCGGGGCTTTGCACTCGGGGCCAAGGCAAGAGGGCGTGCTTGCCCGCAGAACTGAGAACACGCTGTTGGGCAGAGCTGCAACTGACCGCTGGAGTTCAGCTCTCGCCGGACGGCAAAAGGCGAAGAACGAAGCCGCTTGCGTGCGGCGCAGTGCAGCGAAGAGCTCTCCGAATTCGCCGCTAGCTCCACGGTCCTTCTCAGCTGCGAGTAGCAGCGCTCGCAGTACACAGAGCTTCGCAAGGCCCGAAGACCCGGAGGGAAGTATCGCACACGAAAATGTGCCAGGACAGAGACGTGTTCTACGTTGTCCCTTCTCGTCATGCAGTTTGTGCCTCTGCTGCTTCTGCTGTTAGGAATCGCTCCTTGAAAGGCGAGCGAGAGCGTCCTTCCGGGTGCATTGCACTGAGTCGAGTGCTCGCTCGGGGCTTTGCTCTCGGGGCCAAGGCAAGAGGGCGTGCTTGCCCGCAGAACTGAGAACACGCTGTTGGGCAGAGCTGCAACTGACCGCTGGAGTTCAGCTCTCGCCGGACGGCAGAAGGCGAAGAACGAAGCCGCTTGCGAGCGGCGCAGTGCAGCGAAGAGCTCTCCGAATTCGCCGCTAGCTCCACGGTCCTTCTCAGCTGCGAGTAGCAGCGCTCGCAGTACACAGAGCTTCGCAAGGCCCGAAGACCCGGAGGGAAGTATGGCACACGGAAATGCGCCAGGACAGAGACGTGTTCTACGTTGTCCCTTCTCGTCATGCAGTTTGTGCCTCTGCTGCTTCTGCTGTTAGGAATCGCTCCTTGAAAGACGAGCGAGAGCGTCCTTCCGGGTGCATTGCACTGAGTCGAGTGCTCGCTCGGGACTTTGCACTCGGGGCCAAGGCAAGAGGGCGTGCTTGCCCGCAGAACTGAGAACACGCTGTTGGGCAGAGCTGCAACTGACCGCTGGAGTTCAGCTCTCGCCGGACGGCAGAAGGCGAAGAACGAAGCCGCTTGCGAGCGGCGCAGTGCAGCGAAGAGCTCTCCGAATTCGCCGCTAGCTCCACGGTCCTTCTCAGCTGCGAGTAGCAGCGCTCGCAGTACACAGAGCTTCGCAAGGCCCGAAGACCCGGAGGGAAGTATCGCACACGAAAATGCGCCAGGACAGAGACGTGTTCTACGTTGTCCCTTCTCGTCATGCAGTTTGTGCCTCTGCTGCTTCTGCTGTTAGGAATCGCTCCTTGAAAGACGAGCGAGAGCGTCCTTCCGGGTGCATTGCACTGAGTCGAGTGCTCGCTCGGGACTTTGCACTCGGGGCCAAGGCAAGAGGGCGTGCTTGCCCGCAGAACTGAGAACACGCTGTTGGGCAGAGCTGCAACTGACCGCTGGAGTTCAGCTCTCGCCGGACGGCAGAAGGCGAAGAACGAAGCCGCTTGCGAGCGGCGCAGTGCAGCGAAGAGCTCTCCGAATTCGCCGCTAGCTCCACGGTCCTTCCCAGCTGCGAGTAGCAGCGCTCGCAGTACACAGAGCTTCGCAAGGCCCGAAGACCCGGAGGGAAGTATCGCACACGAAAATGCGCCAGGACAGAGACGTGTTCTACGTTGTCCCTTCTCGTCATGCAGTTTGTGCCTCTGCTGCTTCTGCTGTTAGGAATCGCTCCTTGAAAGACGAGCGAGAGCGTCCTTCCGGGTGCATTGCACTGAGTCGAGTGCTCGCTCGGGGCTTTGCACTCGGGGCCAAGGCAAGAGGGCGTGCTTGCCCGCAGAACTGAGAACACGCTGTTGGGCAGAGCTGCAACTGACCGCTGGAGTTCAGCTCTCGCCGGACGGCAGAAGGCGAAGAACGAAGCCGCTTGCGAGCGGCGCAGTGCAGCGAAGAGCTCTCCGAATTCGCCGCTAGCTCCACGGTCCTTCTCAGCTGCGAGTAGCAGCGCTCGCAGTACACAGAGCTTCGCAAGGCCCGAAGACCCGGAGGGAAGTATCGCACACGAAAATGCGCCAGGACAGAGACGTGTTCTACGTTGTCCCTTCTCGTCATGCAGTTTGTGCCTCTGCTGCTTCTGCTGTTAGGAATCGCTCCTTGAAAGGCGAGCGAGAGCGTCCTTCTGGGTGCATTGCACTGAGTCGAGTGCTCGCTCGGGGCTTTGCTCTCGGGGCCAAGGCAAGAGGGCGTGCTTGCCCGCAGAACTGAGAACACGCTGTTGGGCAGAGCTGCAACTGACCGCTGGAGTTCAGCTCTCGCCGGACGGCAGAAGGCGAAGAACGAAGCCGCTTGCGAGCGGCGCAGTGCAGCGAAGAGCTCTCCGAATTCGCCGCTAGCTCCACGGTCCTTCTCAGCTGCGTGTAGCAGCGCTCGCAGTACACAGAGCTTCGCAAGGCCCGAAGACCCGGAGGGAAGTATCGCACACGAAAATGCGCCAGGACAGAGACGTGTTCTACGTTGTCCCTTCTCGTCATGCAGTTTGTGCCTCTGCTGCTTCTGCTGTAGGTAATCGCTCCTTGAAAGACGAGCGAGAGCGTCCTTCCGGGTGCATTGCACTGAGTCGAGTGCTCGCTCGGGACTTTGCACTCGGGGCCAAGGCAAGAGGGCGTGCTTGCCCGCAGAACTGAGAACACGCTGTTGGGCAGAGCTGCAACTGACCGCTGGAGTTCAGCTCTCGCCGGACGGCAGAAGGCGAAGAACGAAGCCGCTTGCGAGCGGCGCAGTGCAGCGAAGAGCTCTCCGAATTCGCCGCTAGCTCCACGGTCCTTCTCAGCTGCGTGTAGCAGCGCTCGCAGTACACAGAGCTTCGCAAGGCCCGAAGACCCGGAGGGAAGTATCGCACACGAAAATGTGCCAGGACAGAGACGTGTTCTACGTTGTCCCTTCTCGTCATGCAGTTTGTGCCTCTGCTGCTTCTGCTGTTAGGAATCGCTCCTTGAAAGACGAGCGAGAGCGTCCTTCCGGGTGCATTGCACTGAGTCGAGTGCTCGCTCGGGACTTTGCACTCGGGGCCAAGGCAAGAGGGCGTGCTTGCCCGCAGAACTGAGAACACGCTGTTGGGCAGAGCTGCAACTGACCGCTGGAGTTCAGCTCTCGCCGGACGGCAGAAGGCGAAGAACGAAGCCGCTTGCGAGCGGCGCAGTGCAGCGAAGAGCTCTCCGAATTCGCCGCTAGCTCCACGGTCCTTCTCAGCTGCGAGTAGCAGCGCTCGCAGTACACAGAGCTTCGCAAGGCCCGAAGACCCGGAGGGAAGTATCGCACACGAAAATGCGCCAGGACAGAGACGTGTTCTACGTTGTCCCTTCTCGTCATGCAGTTTGTGCCTCTGCTGCTTCTGCTGTTAGGAATCGCTCCTTGAAAGGCGAGCGAGAGCGTCCTTCTGGGTGCATTGCACTGAGTCGAGTGCTCGCTCGGGGCTTTGCTCTCGGGGCCAAGGCAAGAGGGCGTGCTTGCCCGCAGAACTGAGAACACGCTGTTGGTCAGAGCTGCAACTGACCGCTGGAGTTCAGCTCTCGCCGGACGGCAGAAGGCGAAGAACGAAGCCGCTTGCGAGCGGCGCAGTGCAGCGAAGAGCTCTCCGAATTCGCCGCTAGCTCCACGGTCCTTCTCAGCTGCGTGTAGCAGCGCTCGCAGTACACAGAGCTTCGCAAGGCCCGAAGACCCGGAGGGAAGTATCGCACACGAAAATGCGCCAGGACAGAGACGTGTTCTACGTTGTCCCTTCTCGTCATGCAGTTTGTGCCTCTGCTGCTTCTGCTGTAGGTAATCGCTCCTTGAAAGACGAGCGAGAGCGTCCTTCCGGGTGCATTGCACTGAGTCGAGTACTCGCTCGGGACTTTGCACTCGGGGCCAAGGCAAGAGGGCGTGCTTGCCCGCAGAACTGAGAACACGCTGTTGGGCAGAGCTGCAACTGACCGCTGGAGTTCAGCTCTCGCCGGACGGCAGAAGGCGAAGAACGAAGCCGCTTGCGAGCGGCGCAGTGCAGCGAAGAGCTCTCCGAATTCGCCGCTAGCTCCACGGTCCTTCTCAGCTGCGTGTAGCAGCGCTCGCAGTACACAGAGCTTCGCAAGGCCCGAAGACCCGGAGGGAAGTATGGCACACGGAAATGTGCCAGGACAGAGACGTGTTCTACGTTGTCCCTTCTCGTCATGCAGTTTGTGCCTCTGCTGCTTCTGCTGTTAGGAATCGCTCCTTGAAAGACGAGCGAGAGCGTCCTTCCGGGTGCATTGCACTGAGTCGAGTGCTCGCTCGGGACTTTGCTCTCGGGGCCAAGGCAAGAGGGCGTGCTTGCCCGCAGAACTGAGAACACGCTGTTGGGCAGAGCTGCAACTGACCGCTGGAGTTCAGCTCTCGCCGGACGGCAGAAGGCGAAGAACGAAGCCGCTTGCGAGCGGCGCAGTGCAGCGAAGAGCTCTCCGAATTCGCCGCTAGCTCCACGGTCCTTCTCAGCTGCGAGTAGCAGCGCTCGCAGTACACAGAGCTTCGCAAGGCCCGAAGACCCGGAGGGAAGTATCGCACACGAAAATGTGCCAGGACAGAGACGTGTTCTACGTTGTCCCTTCTCGTCATGCAGTTTGTGCCTCTGCTGCTTCTGCTGTTAGGAATCGCTCCTTGAAAGACGAGCGAGAGCGTCCTTCCGGGTGCATTGCACTGAGTCGAGTGCTCGCTCGGGACTTTGCACTCGGGGCCAAGGCAAGAGGGCGTGCTTGCCCGCAGAACTGAGAACACGCTGTTGGGCAGAGCTGCAACTGACCGCTGGAGTTCAGCTCTCGCCGGACGGCAGAAGGCGAAGAACGAAGCCGCTTGCGAGCGGCGCAGTGCAGCGAAGAGCTCTCCGAATTCGCCGCTAGCTCCACGGTCCTTCTCAGCTGCGAGTAGCAGCGCTCGCAGTACACAGGGCTTCGCAAGGCCCGAAGACCCGGAGGGAAGTATCGCACACGGAAATGTGCCAGGACAGAGACGTGTTCTACGTTGTCCCTTCTCGTCATGCAGTTTGTGCCTCTGCTGCTTCTGCTGTTAGGAATCGCTCCTTGAAAGACGAGCGAGAGCGTCCTTCCGGGTGCATTGCACTGAGTCGAGTGCTCGCTCGGGACTTTGCTCTCGGGGCCAAGGCAAGAGGGCGTGCTTGCCCGCAGAACTGAGAACACGCTGTTGGGCAGAGCTGCAACTGACCGCTGGAGTTCAGCTCTCGCCGGACGGCAGAAGGCGAAGAACGAAGCCGCTTGCGAGCGGCGCAGTGCAGCGAAGAGCTCTCCGAATTCGCCGCTAGCTCCACGGTCCTTCTCAGCTGCGAGTAGCAGCGCTCGCAGTACACAGGGCTTCGCAAGGCCCGAAGACCCGGAGGGAAGTATGGCACACGAAAATGTGCCAGGACAGAGACGTGTTCTACGTTGTCCCTTCTCGTCATGCAGTTTGTGCCTCTGCTGCTTCTGCTGTTAGGAATCGCTCCTTGAAAGACGAGCGAGAGCGTCCTTCCGGGTGCATTGCACTGAGTCGAGTGCTCGCTCGGGACTTTGCTCTCGGGGCCAAGGCAAGAGGGCGTGCTTGCCCGCAGAACTGAGAACACGCTGTTGGGCAGAGCTGCAACTGACCGCTGGAGTTCAGCTCTCGCCGGACGGCAGAAGGCGAAGAACGAAGCCGCTTGCGAGCGGCGCAGTGCAGCGAAGAGCTCTCCGAATTCGCCGCTAGCTCCACGGTCCTTCTCAGCTGCGAGTAGCAGCGCTCGCAGTACACAGAGCTTCGCAAGGCCCGAAGACCCGGAGGGAAGTATGGCACACGGAAATGTGCCAGGACAGAGACGTGTTCTACGTTGTCCCTTCTCGTCATGCAGTTTGTGCCTCTGCTGCTTCTGCTGTTAGGAATCGCTCCTTGAAAGGCGAGCGACAGCGTCCTTCCGGGTGCATTGCACTGAGTCGAGTGCTCGCTCGGGGCTTTGCTCTCGGGGCCAAGGCAAGAGGGCGTGCTTGCCCGCAGAACTGAGAACACGCTGTTGGGCAGAGCTGCAACTGACCGCTGGAGTTCAGCTCTCGCCGGACGGCAGAAGGCGAAGAACGAAGCCGCTTGCGAGCGGCGCAGTGCAGCGAAGAGCTCTCCGAATTCGCCGCTAGCTCCACGGTCCTTCTCAGCTGCGAGTAGCAGCGCTCGCAGTACACAGAGCTTCGCAAGGCCCGAAGACCCGGAGGGAAGTATGGCACACGGAAATGCGCCAGGACAGAGACGTGTTCTACGTTGTCCCTTCTCGTCATGCAGTTTGTGCCTCTGCTGCTTCTGCTGTTAGGAATCGCTCCTTGAAAGACGAGCGAGAGCGTCCTTCCGGGTGCATTGCACTGAGTCGAGTGCTCGCTCGGGACTTTGCTCTCGGGGCCAAGGCAAGAGGGCGTGCTTGCCCGCAGAACTGAGAACACGCTGTTGGGCAGAGCTGCAACTGACCGCTGGAGTTCAGCTCTCGCCGGACGGCAGAAGGCGAAGAACGAAGCCGCTTGCGAGCGGCGCAGTGCAGCGAAGAGCTCTCCGAATTCGCCGCTAGCTCCACGGTCTTTCTCAGCTGCGAGTAGCAGCGCTCGCAGTACACAGGGCTTCGCAAGGCCCGAAGACCCGGAGGGAAGTATCGCACACGAAAATGTGCCAGGACAGAGACGTGTTCTACGTTGTCCCTTCTCGTCATGCAGTTTGTGCCTCTGCTGCTTCTGCTGTTAGGAATCGCTCCTTGAAAGGCGAGCGAGAGCGTCCTTCCGGGTGCATTGCACTGAGTCGAGTGCTCGCTCGGGACTTTGCTCTCGGGGCCAAGGCAAGAGGGCGTGCTTGCCCGCAGAACTGAGAACACGCTGTTGGGCAGAGCTGCAACTGACCGCTGGAGTTCAGCTCTCGCCGGACGGCAGAAGGCGAAGAACGAAGCCGCTTGCGAGCGGCGCAGTGCAGCGAAGAGCTCTCCGAATTCGCCGCTAGCTCCACGGTCCTTCTCAGCTGCGAGTAGCAGCGCTCGCAGTACACAGGGCTTCGCAAGGCCCGAAGACCCGGAGGGAAGTATCGCACACGAAAATGCGCCAGGACAGAGACGTGTTCTACGTTGTCCCTTCTCGTCATGCAGTTTGTGCCTCTGCTGCTTCTGCTGTTAGGAATCGCTCCTTGAAAGACGAGCGAGAGCGTCCTTCCGGGTGCATTGCACTGAGTCGAGTGCTCGCTCGGGGCTTTGCTCTCGGGGCCAAGGCAAGAGGGCGTGCTTGCCCGCAGAACTGAGAACACGCTGTTGGGCAGAGCTGCAACTGACCGCTGGAGTTCAGCTCTCGCCGGACGGCAGAAGGCGAAGAACGAAGCCGCTTGCGAGCGGCGCAGTGCAGCGAAGAGCTCTCCGAATTCGCCGCTAGCTCCACGGTCCTTCTCAGCTGCGAGTAGCAGCGCTCGCAGTACACAGAGCTTCGCAAGGCCCGAAGACCCGGAGGGAAGTATGGCACACGGAAATGCGCCAGGACAGAGACGTGTTCTACGTTGTCCCTTCTCGTCATGCAGTTTGTGCCTCTGCTGCTTCTGCTGTTAGGAATCGCTCCTTGAAAGGCGAGCGAGAGCGTCCTTCCGGGTGCATTGCACTGAGTCGAGTGCTCGCTCGGGACTTTGCTCTCGGGGCCAAGGCAAGAGGGCGTGCTTGCCCGCAGAACTGAGAACACGCTGTTGGGCAGAGCTGCAACTGACCGCTGGAGTTCAGCTCTCGCCGGACGGCAGAAGGCGAAGAACGAAGCCGCTTGCGAGCGGCGCAGTGCAGCGAAGAGCTCTCCGAATTCGCCGCTAGCTCCACGGTCCTTCTCAGCTGCGAGTAGCAGCGCTCGCAGTACACAGGGCTTCGCAAGGCCCGAAGACCCGGAGGGAAGTATCGCACACGAAAATGTGCCAGGACAGAGACGTGTTCTACGTTGTCCCTTCTCGTCATGCAGTTTGTGCCTCTGCTGCTTCTGCTGTAGGTAATCGCTCCTTGAAAGGCGAGCGAGAGCGTCCTTCCGGGTGCATTGCACTGAGTCGAGTGCTCGCTCGGGTCTTTGCACTCGGGGCCAAGGCAAGAGGGCGTGCTTGCCCGCAGAACTGAGAACACGCTGTTGGGCAGAGCTGCAACTGACCGCTGGAGTTCAGCTCTCGCCGGACGGCAAAAGGCGAAAACGAAGCCGCTTGCGAGCGGCGCAGTGCAGCGAAGAGCTCTCCGAATTCGCCGCTAGCTCCACGGTCCTTCTCAGCTGCGAGTAGCAGCGCTCGCAGTACACAGAGCTTCACAAGGCCCGAAGACCCGGAGGGAAGTATCGCACACGAAAATGTGCCAGGACAGAGACGTGTTCTACGTTGTCCCTTCTCGTCATGCAGTTTGTGCCTCTGCTGCTTTTGCTGTAGGTAATCGCTCCTTGAAAGACGAGCGAGAGCGTCCTTCCGGGTGCATTGCACTGAGTCGAGTGCTCGCTCGGGACTTTGCTCTCGGGGCCAAGGCAAGAGGGCGTGCTTGCCCGCAGAACTGAGAACACGCTGTTGGGCAGAGCTGCAACTGACCGCTGGAGTTCAGCTCTCGCCGGACGGCAGAAGGCGAAGAACGAAGCCGCTTGCGAGCGGCGCAGTGCAGTGAAGAGCTCTCCGAATTCGCCGCTAGCTCCACGGTCCTTCTCAGCTGCGAGTAGCAGCGCTCGCAGTACACAGGGCTTCGCACCTCTAAATGTTTTACTACTGTGTTATGATTCTGTCTTCAGTTAATAGAACCCGATATACAACAAAGAGATGGGAGCACATGGAGATGCATTGGAGAGCCTACGCTGGAGGTAACACATTCATTTTTTACTCAAACAAATCCAAATTAGAAATGTTGAAAATTACCTGGGGCCATTTCAACAGCCAGCAAACTGACTAACACAACCAATCTTTGGCTTCTATTCAATCCTTTGCTTGTTTTACCTGGACCTTGAAGATCTGTCTGCAGCCTTCCTCTCTGCAAATATATCACACTCGTCCTATTGAGAACCCATGGCTCATCACAGCTGCTTCGCCACGCCTGCTTCCAGAAGAACTGGCAACTACAAGCTGGGAGCCAAGAGATACAACACTTCACTTGGAAAAGGGCCTTCCATGAATCCTAGAATCCCAGAATGGTTTGGACTGGAAGCGACCTTAGAGACAAATTATCTTCTTCCCACATCCTGACACGGGCAGGGACACTTTTCCACTAGTCCAGGTTGCTCCATGTCCGCTCCAGCCTGGCCCTGGACGCTTCCTGCCATGGGGCTCCTACACAGCCTCTTTGAACAACATGTGCCTCAGCACCCACCCAAGGAAGAATTCCTTTCCAATATCCCATCTATCCCAGCCCTCTGGCAGTTTGAAGCTATTCCCCCTTGTCCTGCGAGTCCAGACCCTTTTCCAAAGTCCCTCCCCAGCTATCTTGGAGCCCCAGCAGGCACTGCAAAGGGCTCGAAGATCTCCCTGGAGCCTTCTGTTCTCCAGATTGGACACCCTCAGCTCTCCCAGACTGTCCTAGAGCAAAGAAGCTCCACCTTTCAAAGCACCTTAGACGCCTCCTACGGGCCAAACTCGATGGCAACGCTGGCCTTCCGGGCCCTACGGATATCGCTTCCGGTGTCGTTCGGGGTCACTCCCGGCTCTCTTCCCGCCCCCCATGGGGCCCTCAGGCGATGCCGCTCCTACGCCACTTCTGCCGCTGTCAGACCAACGGGGGGGCCGGGGGCCAGCCCAGACTCATCCACAATCCACACTGTCCTCGGCGGCTGCTGCGGGCTCACGGCGGCCCACACACCCGGAAGCAGAGCTCCGAACACAGAGGATCATAGCCCCACATTTGTGTTCGTCTCTGCACAAGGCAGGCCAGTCTTGCCATGCCCGGACTTTTCAGTTCAGCACGAGAATGAGAATACACCTGCGCCATGGGGGAGGAAACCTCTAAAGACTCCCTCATACGTGGTCGCTCAACTTAATGCCTAGGCACTTGCCATTCCTAAGGCTACACTAAAGCCTTTTTTACCTTGCGGGTAAGAAATGCCGTTGTTCTCGTGTGCAGCTAAAGGCGCAGCACAGGCAGGCCGGGACAAAAGCTGGGGCAGAGCCCTTCCTCACTCCTTCGCTGTGCTGTACTCCATGCAGCTAGAGCGAAGCGAGAAGGACGCGAGGAAGAAAAAGGCGTTCTTAAAGTAGCACCCTGGCAGCAGCCCTGAAAAGGCGCATAACACACGGCATCTCGCTGCCCTCCGTTCTACATACTCGCGGCTCCCTCTGCCGACTTGCAAAAGTTGCTACCAGAGCAGAGGCGGCCAGATTGAAGAGGCAGTGCCTAGGTTCACCTTCTCCTTACTGCACGTAAGCCACGTCCAGCTCCTCGCTGCACTCTGGATTTCCCTTCTCCGAGGCACTTACCGTGGTGCTGTGTGCAACTCGGCGCCTAGAAGTGACCGCCAATGCTTTCACAGCGGGCTGCAAGGGAACCAAGGAGCAGCACAAGCAGCAGTGCTTCAGCTTGCTCCTTCCGACTGCTAAGGGCACTTGGGAAGGCAAGCGAGAGTCAACCACCTTCCTCTCCTAGTAACGTGGTGCACACAAGCACGGGACTAGTGCCGCTTCGTTCACCGCCCTCGCCCAAGCGTGGAGCCGCTTTCACTTGCCGGCGGCCAGAAGCCGCTGCAAGGGCGCCACACAACCACAAGTGCGCCGGCAGCCAAGAGCTAGAGAACGCTGCTTCTGCCCAAGCCCGCCTAGGGCGTGCACCTTTGTTCTCAGAGCTCCGTGCAACAGTCTGCCTCTCTCGCAGTTCGAATGGAAAACGAAAGCTTTTCGCCTACGCCCGTCACAGAGATCCGTTGCCAGGACGAGAATGCCTTGTGGCCGGAGCTCGCCCCCGCCGCGAGGAAGCTGCTATTAGCACCGCGTTGCAGGGCCACGTCTCGCTTCTTGACTACGTGCTCAGCGCTCTCCGAATTCGCCGCTAGCTCCACGGTCTTTCTCAGCTGCAAGTAGCAGCGCTCACAGTACATAGAGCTTCGCAAGGACCGAAGACCCGGAGGGAAGTATCGCACTCGAAAATGTGCCAGGATAGAGACGTTCTACACTGAGTAGAGACACAGACAGACAGAGAGTTCTACACTGCCCCTTCTCGTCGGCCATCTTGTGCTCTGCTGCCTCTGCTGTGACGAATGAAAGGCGAGCGACAGCGGCTCTCCAGGCACTGAAGAGAGTTCCCTAGGGACTTTTCGATGTAAAACTTTTTCCACCTCCAAAAATACATGGGTAAGTCCTAAAAGTTTTGGTTTTCTTAAGAATAGTTTCGCCCAAGTTTTGCTGTTCTAAACAACCATGGTTTCAGTCTTCACTTAACTGCTTGTTTCTGTCTTTTTGGCTAGTGGCAATCTAATTCTAAGGTAAATAGATGTGTTGGAAATCCATAAATTACATCTCAAGTTAGGTGGGAAAATTGGCTCGGAAGAAAATGGAATTGAGAATTTGGAAAGAATCCAGAGTGAGCTGATGTCACAATCCGAGATTCCCTTGAGTTCCAAATCCTTTCATTTGTGTTTTTGTGGGCTTTTTGAAGGCGGTGTACAGTTGAAGCCATGATTTAGCTGCGGTGAGACCTGCTCTGCTGTAAAAGCATTATTTTCTCAGTGAGCATGGACAACAGTTAGAGTGTCGTCTTTTAAGATTCCCTGCACTCCACTTATGGTGGCAAAAGCAGTGCCTTGACTGTAATCATAAAAGTGATTACAGCTTCATTGCTTTGACATCATGTAGGATGCTTCCTCCATCTGCTGTGGTCAGCATTAAGTAACAGATTTCTCAGTTTCTAGGAAGAGTCTAGCAAACAATCACCTTGCTCCTTCTCTTGCATTTATTCATCACTGCTATGCTGCTATACAGACAGGTAGTCTGTTTATGATTCAACAATTCAATGGGACATCAAGTAAATAACAAAGCAAAACTAACTACCGAAAGCACTATAAGGGCCAGAGATTAGCTTGGATCAAAACAGGTATTCTCCTAGCATTGTTTACAAACGAGTCAGCATGTGAAACAGAAGGCACAATGTAGTTTGTGCCTTGTTTTGGGCATGCCCGGAAGAAGGAAATTCTGATTTCACATACGGGAAAAGAAATGTTGACATTTGAATGAGATTGTTCATACTCCAGTAAAGGTTGCTTTGAAAGGTTGTGGAAGTCCTGTTAGGAAACATGGCTTTACAAGTCCTTTCCACCAGGAGACAACAGCTGCAGAACATCTGGGTGTGCCAGTGTTGAGAGCACCAGCAAAGATCAAAGTGGAGAAGTTGGTGAACAATGGCAGTGGCCTGGCGGAGGGCAAGTGGGGTGCTGGCTGTGGGACCAGGGGAGTCCTGACTGATTTAGGAGGCGTGTGATGGTCTGTGCCAGCAAGCGGAGTAGTGCTGTGGCCTTGGCACACTGCTAATACTGGAATTCAGTGGGGTCACTGGGCAGGCTGAGTGTGTGAGCTGCTGGAGGGACCCAGGTTGCCCACATGTAAACATCCAGTCTCACTCTTGCCAGCCACAGAAAGGAGCAGGATGTGGCTGCTGGCGATGCCTGTCACGTATATGTAGTGTATATGTGTGCTATCCCAGCCTGCTGGGAACACTTCTTCTTTGGGACTGCTTGGGCTGAGGGAGAGAAAGCAGTGGTAGTTTCTGAGGTTTCGAGTTTGCTCGAGTTTCTCAGGCTGTTTCTGGAGCCACCCCGAGTTCTCTTCCTTGAAGCATTTCAAGTCCTGCTAATTTTCAAAATTCAAACAGACACAGCCCTAAGCTAGTTGATCTGACTTCAGAGCTATTCTTACGCTGAGCTGTTGGATGATCTGATCTCCTGAGATGTCTTCCATCTCAGTTTATGACCTGGTTCTTGTGAAAAGTAGGATCTTTTAGCCTGGAGAAGAGAGGTTTCTGGAGAGACAGTATTGTGGCCTTTGAATATGTAAAGAGGGTATAAGACAAATGGAGAAAGACTTTTTAGGAAAGTTTGCAGAGACAGGATAAGGGGCCATGCTTTCAAACTGAGACTAGGTTTAGATTGGCTAAAAGGAAAAACTTTTCTACAATGAAGCTGGTGAGACACTCAAACGGGTGTTCCAGAGAAGTTGTGGATGCCCCATCATTGAGAGTGCTCCTTATCAGTTTGGCTAGTCTTGAGCAATTTGATCTACTGTAAGATCTACCTGGCAAGGAAGTTGGACTACATGATCTTTAATCACAGACTGTTGTATGATTCCGTGGAAGACAGAATGCAATAAAGTTCATATTTCAGATTTTGGCGCAGACATATTTATTTTTTCTCACTTTATGCATCATTGCAATGACAACTTGTTAGCTTCTGAAATGATTAGCTGAGATTGATTTCCTTCCTTAGTTTCATTTTCTCTGTTATTCCTTCACTCTTGGACTTTTTTTTTCACTAGATTCCCTCTTTCAGTAAACTGCCCTTAAGTATCACTTTGCTCCCCACCTGGCTTTTTTTTTTTTTTTCAATGACACCTTTTCACTGGTTCGTTTTGGGCCTTTGCTGCTTGAAGTCCAGCAGCCTCCTTGTCTGAGCATTACGGAGCTTTCTTTACAGCTTCATCACTATGCAAAAAGCCATAAATTACTGTGTTCCATCTCACATACCATCAAGTATCACACTAATATTCCCTCTGCTGAATAGCTGGTTGGTTTACATAGACCAGCCAAATACCAGGAAATCCAGATGGCAGCAAGAATCTTGTAGACTACTCCCGCTGTTCATTTAAATTCTGGAGAAGTCACGTGAGGTATCACATTCTCTTGAAAGAAGTGTCTATCATCTCGGACATTCTAGAATGGGCTATTAATATTGTCATGAGTTTCTGGCTAGACTTTTTAGTATGCAAATTCAAATTCAAATGATCTGAAATGATAGAACTTCAAGAAATTTTTTTTCCCAGAATCGAAGTATGATGGAGTTCCATAGGGAGAATCTTAATCTTAGTTATTCTATTCCATCTCACATCATGGCTGGGGGCAGGGAGAAGGGAGTATCTTTGGGGGACAATGGGTTCCGGTGTAGTCAGTAAGCTGGGCAGAGGAGCCATCAGGTATTTTCTGTTGTTGGGCGGGGGGGGGGGGGATTCGTGTGAACTCTTCCTTTCTTGTACCCTGCCACTAGTATTGTTGCTAAAATTGTTTGTTTTCTCATCCAAGTGACAAAATCAGCACACTTAATGAGGGATGAAGAGGGAGCAGCGACCTCAGAACAGGAGGAAGAAGAAGCAGAGCCTGCTGTCCTCCAGAAGAAAAAAACACTACCAGCCAACTTTGCATCATCTGTGAACTTCCTGGGCGTGTACTCTATCCCCTTGTCCAGAACACTGAGCAAGATATTAAACAGGACTGGGCCCAAGACCGAGCCTTGGGGACCAGCTGGATGAACTCTATTTCCCACCACTCTGTGGGCCTGGCCATCACCCAGTTTGTCACCCAGCAAACAGCCCACCCATGCAAACCATAAGCAGACAGTTTCTTCAGGAGAATGATGTGAGACTCATTGCAAAAAGGATCAGGGAGATGCCTAGGAAGAGTCTCAGGTGAATCCAGGAGACTATAGTGGAGGAAGGACGCGAGGAAGAAGAAGGCGTTCTTAAAGTGGCACCCTGGCAGCAGCCCTGAAAGGGCGCATAACACACGGCGTCTCGCTGCCCTCCGTTCTACATACTCGCAGCTCCCTCTGCCGACTTGCAAAAGTTGCTACCAGAGCAGAGGCGGCCAGATTGAAGAGGCAGTGCCTAGGTTCACCTTCTCCTTACTGCACGTAAGCCACGTCCAGCTCCTCGCTGCACTCTGGATTTCCCTTCTCCGCGGCACTTACAGTGGTGCTGTGTGCAACTCGGCGCCTAGAAGCGACCGCCAATGCTTTCACAGCGGGCTGCAAGGGAACCAAGGAGCAGCACAAGCAGCAGTGCTTCAGCTTGCTCCTTCCGACTGCTAAGGGCACTTGGGAAGGCAAGCGAGAGTCAACCACCTTCCTCTCCTAGTAGCCTGTAACGTGGTGCACACAAGCACGGGACTAGTGCCGCTTCGTTCACCGCCCTCGCCCAAGCGTGGAGCCGCTTTCACTTGCCGGCGGCCAGAAGCCACTGCAAGGGCGCCACACAACCACAAGTGCGCCGGCAGCCAAGAGCTAGAGAACGCTGCTTCTGCCCAAGCCCGCCTAGGGCGTGCACCTTTGTTCTCAGAGCTCCGTGCAACAGTCTGCCTCTCTCGCAGTTCGAATGGAAAACGAAAGCTTTTCGCCTACGCCCTTCACAGAGATCCGTTGCCAGGACGAGAATGTCTTGTGGCCGGAGCTCGCCCCGGCCGCGAGGAAGCTGCTATTAGCACCGCGTTGCAGGGCCACGTCTCGCTTCTTGACTACGTGCTCAGCGCTCTCCGAATTCGCCGCTAGCTCCACGGTCTTTCTCAGCTGCAAGTAGCAGCGCTCGCAGTACATAGAGCTTCGCAAGGACCGAAGACCCGGAGGGAAGTTTCGCACAGGAAAATGTACCAGGACAGAGACGTGTTCTACGTTGTCCCTTCTCGTCATGCAGTTTGTGCCTCTGCTGCTTCTGCTGTTAGGAATCGCTCCTTGAAAGGCGAGCGACAGCGTCTTTCCGGGTGCATTGCACTGAGTCGAGTGCTCGCTCGGGGCTTTGCACTCGGGGCCAAGGCAAGAGGGCGTGCTTGCCCGCAGAACTGAGAACACGCTGTTGGGCAGAGCTGCAACTGACCGCTGGAGTTCAGCTCTCGCCGGACGGCAGAAGGCGAAGAACGAAGCCGCTTGCGAGCGGCGCAGTGCAGCGAAGAGCTCTCCGAATTCGCCGCTAGCTCCACGGTCCTTCTCAGCTGCGAGTAGCAGCGCTCGCAGTACACAGGGCTTCGCAAGGCCCGAAGACCCGGAGGGAAGTATCGCACACGAAAATGTGCCAGGACAGAGACGTGTTCTACGTTGTCCCTTCTCGTCATGCAGTTTGTGCCTCTGCTGCTTCTGCTGTAGGTAATCGCTCCTTGAAAGACGAGCGAGAGCGTCCTTCCGGGTGCATTGCACTGAGTCGAGTGCTCGCTCGGGTCTTTGCACTCGGGGCCAAGGCAAGAGGGCGTGCTTGCCCGCAGAACTGAGAACACGCTGTTGGGCAGAGCTGCAACTGACCGCTGGAGTTCAGCTCTCGCCGGACGGCAGAAGGCGAAGAACGAAGCCGCTTGCGAGCGGCGCAGTGCAGCGAAGAGCTCTCCGAATTCGCCGCTAGCTCCACGGTCCTTCTCAGCTGCGAGTAGCAGCGCTCGCAGTACACAGAGCTTCGCAAGGCCCGAAGACCCGGAGGGAAGTATCGCACACGAAAATGTGCCAGGACAGAGACGTGTTCTACGTTGTCCCTTCTCGTCATGCAGTTTGTGCCTCTGCTGCTTCTGCTGTTAGGAATCGCTCCTTGAAAGACGAGCGAGAGCGTCCTTCCGGGTGCATTGCACTGAGTCGAGTGCTCGCTCGGGACTTTGCACTCGGGGCCAAGGCAAGAGGGCGTGCTTGCCCGCAGAACTGAGAACACGCTGTTGGGCAGAGCTGCAACTGACCGCTGGAGTTCAGCTCTCGCCGGACGGCAGAAGGCGAAGAACGAAGCCGCTTGCGAGCGGCGCAGTGCAGCGAAGAGCTCTCCGAATTCGCCGCTAGCTCCACGGTCCTTCTCAGCTGCGAGTAGCAGCGCTCGCAGTACACAGAGCTTCGCAAGGCCCGAAGACCCGGAGGGAAGTATCGCACACGAAAATGTGCCAGGACAGAGACGTGTTCTACGTTGTCCCTTCTCGTCATGCAGTTTGTGCCTCTGCTGCTTTTGCTGTAGGTAATCGCTCCTTGAAAGACGAGCGAGAGCGTCCTTCCGGGTGCATTGCACTGAGTCGAGTGCTCGCTCGGGACTTTGCTCTCGGGGCCAAGGCAAGAGGGCGTGCTTGCCCGCAGAACTGAGAACACGCTGTTGGGCAGAGCTGCAACTGACCGCTGGAGTTCAGCTCTCGCCGGACGGCAGAAGGCGAAGAACGAAGCCGCTTGCGAGCGGCGCAGTGCAGCGAAGAGCTCTCCGAATTCGCCGATAGCTCCACGGTCCTTCTCAGCTGCGAGTAGCAGCGCTCGCAGTACACAGGGCTTCGCAAGGCCCGAAGACCCGGAGGGAAGTATCGCACACGAAAATGTGCCAGGACAGAGACGTGTTCTACGTTGTCCCTTCTCGTCATGCAGTTTGTGCCTCTGCTGCTTCTGCTGTTAGGAATCGCTCCTTGAAAGACGAGCGAGAGCGTCCTTCCGGGTGCATTGCACTGAGTCGAGTGCTCGCTCGGGACTTTGCTCTCGGGGCCAAGGCAAGAGGGCGTGCTTGCCCGCAGAACTGAGAACACGCTGTTGGGCAGAGCTGCAACTGACCGCTGGAGTTCAGCTCTCGCCGGACGGCAGAAGGCGAAGAACGAAGCCGCTTGCGAGCGGCGCAGTGCAGCGAAGAGCTCTCCGAATTCGCCGCTAGCTCCACGGTCCTTCTCAGCTGCGAGTAGCAGCGCTCGCAGTACACAGGGCTTCGCAAGGCCCGAAGACCCGGAGGGAAGTATCGCACACGAAAATGTGCCAGGACAGAGACGTGTTCTACGTTGTCCCTTCTCGTCATGCAGTTTGTGCCTCTGCTGCTTCTGCTGTTAGGAATCGCTCCTTGAAAGACGAGCGAGAGCGTCCTTCCGGGTGCATTGCACTGAGTCGAGTGCTCGCTCGGGACTTTGCACTCGGGGCCAAGGCAAGAGGGCGTGCTTGCCCGCAGAACTGAGAACACGCTGTTGGGCAGAGCTGCAACTGACCGCTGGAGTTCAGCTCTCGCCGGACGGCAAAAGGCGAAGAACGAAGCCGCTTGCGAGCGGCGCAGTGCAGCGAAGAGCTCTCCGAATTCGCCGCTAGCTCCACGGTCCTTCTCAGCTGCGAGTAGCAGCGCTCGCAGTACACAGGGCTTCGCAAGGCCCGAAGACCCGGAGGGAAGTATGGCACACGAAAATGTGCCAGGACAGAGACGTGTTCTACGTTGTCCCTTCTCGTCATGCAGTTTGTGCCTCTGCTGCTTCTGCTGTTAGGAATCGCTCCTTGAAAGGCGAGCGAGAGCGTCCTTCCGGGTGCATTGCACTGAGTCGAGTGCTCGCTCGGGACTTTGCTCTCGGGGCCAAGGCAAGAGGGCGTGCTTGCCCGCAGAACTGAGAACACGCTGTTGGGCAGAGCTGCAACTGACCGCTGGAGTTCAGCTCTCGCCGGACGGCAGAAGGCGAAGAACGAAGCCGCTTGCGAGCGGCGCAGTGCAGCGAAGAGCTCTCCGAATTCGCCGCTAGCTCCACGGTCCTTCTCAGCTGCGAGTAGCAGCGCTCGCAGTACACAGGGCTTCGCAAGGCCCGAAGACCCGGAGGGAAGTATCGCACACGAAAATGTGCCAGGACAGAGACGTGTTCTACGTTGTCCCTTCTCGTCATGCAGTTTGTGCCTCTGCTGCTTCTGCTGTTAGGAATCGCTCCTTGAAAGACGAGCGAGAGCGTCCTTCCGGGTGCATTGCACTGAGTCGAGTGCTCGCTCGGGACTTTGCTCTCGGGGCCAAGGCAAGAGGGCGTGCTTGCCCGCAGAACTGAGAACACGCTGTTGGGCAGAGCTGCAACTGACCGCTGGAGTTCAGCTCTCGCCGGACGGCAGAAGGCGAAGAACGAAGCCGCTTGCGAGCGGCGCAGTGCAGCGAAGAGCTCTCCGAATTCGCCGCTAGCTCCACGGTCCTTCTCAGCTGCGAGTAGCAGCGCTCGCAGTACACAGAGCTTCGCAAGGCCCGAAGACCCGGAGGGAAGTATCGCACACGAAAATGTGCCAGGACAGAGACGTGTTCTACGTTGTCCCTTCTCGTCATGCAGTTTGTGCCTCTGCTGCTTCTGCTGTTAGGAATCGCTCCTTGAAAGACGAGCGAGAGCGTCCTTCCGGGTGCATTGCACTGAGTCGAGTGCTCGCTTGGGGCTTTGCTCTCGGGGCCAAGGCAAGAGGGCGTGCTTGCCCGCAGAACTGAGAATACGCTGTTGGGCAGAGCTGCAACTGACCGCTGGAGTTCAGCTCTCGCCGGACGGCAGAAGGCGAAGAACGAAGCCGCTTGCGAGCGGCGCAGTGCAGCGAAGAGCTCTCCGAATTCGCCGATAGCTCCACGGTCCTTCTCAGCTGCGAGTAGCAGCGCTCGCAGTACACAGAGCTTCGCAAGGCCCGAAGACCCGGAGGGAAGTATGGCACACGGAAATGTGCCAGGACAGAGACGTGTTCTACGTTGTCCCTTCTCGTCATGCAGTTTGTGCCTCTGCTGCTTCTGCTGTTAGGAATCGCTCCTTGAAAGACGAGCGAGAGCGTCCTTCCGGGTGCATTGCACTGAGTCGAGTGCTCGCTCGGGACTTTGCTCTCGGGGCCAAGGCAAGAGGGCGTGCTTGCCCGCAGAACTGAGAACACGCTGTTGGGCAGAGCTGCAACTGACCGCTGGAGTTCAGCTCTCGCCGGACGGCAGAAGGCGAAGAACGAAGCCGCTTGCGAGCGGCGCAGTGCAGCGAAGAGCTCTCCGAATTCGCCGCTAGCTCCACGGTCCTTCTCAGCTGCGAGTAGCAGCGCTCGCAGTACACAGAGCTTCGCAAGGCCCGAAGACCCGGAGGGAAGTATCGCACACGAAAATGTGCCAGGACAGAGACGTGTTCTACGTTGTCCCTTCTCGTCATGCAGTTTGTGCCTCTGCTGCTTCTGCTGTTAGGAATCGCTCCTTGAAAGACGAGCGAGAGCGTCCTTCCGGGTGCATTGCACTGAGTCGAGTGCTCGCTCGGGACTTTGCACTCGGGGCCAAGGCAAGAGGGCGTGCTTGCCCGCAGAACTGAGAACACGCTGTTGGGCAGAGCTGCAACTGACCGCTGGAGTTCAGCTCTCGCAGGACGGCAGAAGGCGAAGAACGAAGCCGCTTGCGAGCGGCGCAGTGCAGCGAAGAGCTCTCCGAATTCGCCGCTAGCTCCACGGTCCTTCTCAGCTGCGAGTAGCAGCGCTCGCAGTACACAGGGCTTCGCAAGGCCCGAAGACCCGGAGGGAAGTATCGCACACGGAAATGTGCCAGGACAGAGACGTGTTCTACGTTGTCCCTTCTCGTCATGCAGTTTGTGCCTCTGCTGCTTCTGCTGTTAGGAATCGCTCCTTGAAAGACGAGCGAGAGCGTCCTTCCGGGTGCATTGCACTGAGTCGAGTGCTCGCTCGGGACTTTGCTCTCGGGGCCAAGGCAAGAGGGCGTGCTTGCCCGCAGAACTGAGAACACGCTGTTGGGCAGAGCTGCAACTGACCGCTGGAGTTCAGCTCTCGCCGGACGGCAGAAGGCGAAGAACGAAGCCGCTTGCGAGCGGCGCAGTGCAGCGAAGAGCTCTCCGAATTCGCCGCTAGCTCCACGGTCCTTCTCAGCTGCGAGTAGCAGCGCTCGCAGTACACAGGGCTTCGCAAGGCCCGAAGACCCGGAGGGAAGTATGGCACACGAAAATGTGCCAGGACAGAGACGTGTTCTACGTTGTCCCTTCTCGTCATGCAGTTTGTGCCTCTGCTGCTTCTGCTGTTAGGAATCGCTCCTTGAAAGACGAGCGAGAGCGTCCTTCCGGGTGCATTGCACTGAGTCGAGTGCTCGCTCGGGGCTTTGCACTCGGGGCCAAGGCAAGAGGGCGTGCTTGCCCGCAGAACTGAGAACACGCTGTTGGGCAGAGCTGAAACTTACCGCTGGAGTTCAGCTCTCGCCGGACGGCAGAAGGCGAAGAACGAAGCCGCTTGCGAGCGGCGCAGTGCAGCGAAGAGCTCTCCGAATTCGCCGCTAGCTCCACGGTCCTTCTCAGCTGCGAGTAGCAGCGCTCGCAGTACACAGAGCTTCGCAAGGCCCGAAGACCCGGAGGGAAGTATGGCACACGGAAATGTGCCAGGACAGAGACGTGTTCTACGTTGTCCCTTCTCGTCATGCAGTTTGTGCCTCTGCTGCTTCTGCTGTTAGGAATCGCTCCTTGAAAGACGAGCGAGAGCGTCCTTCCGGGTGCATTGCACTGAGTCGAGTGCTCGCTCGGGACTTTGCTCTCGGGGCCAAGGCAAGAGGGCGTGCTTGCCCGCAGAACTGAGAACACGCTGTTGGGCAGAGCTGCAACTGACCGCTGGAGTTCAGCTCTCGCCGGACGGCAGAAGGCGAAGAACGAAGCCGCTTGCGAGCGGCGCAGTGCAGCGAAGAGCTCTCCGAATTCGCCGCTAGCTCCACGGTCCTTCTCAGCTGCGAGTAGCAGCGCTCGCAGTACACAGAGCTTCGCAAGGCCCGAAGACCCGGAGGGAAGTATCGCACACGGAAATGTGCCAGGACAGAGACGTGTTCTACGTTGTCCCTTCTCGTCATGCAGTTTGTGCCTCTGCTGCTTCTGCTGTTAGGAATCGCTCCTTGAAAGACGAGCGAGAGCGTCCTTCCGGGTGCATTGCACTGAGTCGAGTGCTCGCTCGGGACTTTGCTCTCGGGGCCAAGGCAAGAGGGCGTGCTTGCCCGCAGAACTGAGAACACGCTGTTGGGCAGAGCTGCAACTGACCGCTGGAGTTCAGCTCTCGCCGGACGGCAGAAGGCGAAGAACGAAGCCGCTTGCGAGCGGCGCAGTGCAGCGAAGAGCTCTCCGAATTCGCCGCTAGCTCCACGGTCCTTCTCAGCTGCGAGTAGCAGCGCTCGCAGTACACAGGGCTTCGCAAGGCCCGAAGACCCGGAGGGAAGTATCGCACACGAAAATGTGCCAGGACAGAGACGTGTTCTACGTTGTCCCTTCTCGTCATGCAGTTTGTGCCTCTGCTGCTTCTGCTGTTAGGAATCGCTCCTTGAAAGGCGAGCGAGAGCGTCCTTCCGGGTGCATTGCACTGAGTCGAGTGCTCGCTCGGGACTTTGCACTCGGGGCCAAGGCAAGAGGGCGTGCTTGCCCGCAGAACTGAGAACACGCTGTTGGGCAGAGCTGAAACTTACCGCTGGAGTTCAGCTCTCGCCGGACGGCAGAAGGCGAAGAACGAAGCCGCTTGCGAGCGGCGCAGTGCAGCGAAGAGCTCTCCGAATTCGCCGCAAGCTCCACGGTCCTTCTCAGCTGCGAGTAGCAGCGCTCGCAGTACACAGAGCTTCGCAAGGCCCGAAGACCCGGAGGGAAGTATGGCACACGGAAATGTGCCAGGACAGAGACGTGTTCTACGTTGTCCCTTCTCGTCATGCAGTTTGTGCCTCTGCTGCTTCTGCTGTTAGGAATCGCTCCTTGAAAGGCGAGCGAGAGCGTCCTTCCGGGTGCATTGCACTGAGTCGAGTGCTCGCTCGGGGCTTTGCTCTCGGGGCCAAGGCAAGAGGGCGTGCTTGCCCGCAGAACTGAGAACACGCTGTTGGGCAGAGCTGCAACTGACCGCTGGAGTTCAGCTCTCGCCGGACGGCAGAAGGCGAAGAACGAAGCCGCTTGCGAGCGGCGCAGTGCAGCGAAGAGCTCTCCGAATTCGCCGCTAGCTCCACGGTCCTTCTCAGCTGCGAGTAGCAGCGCTCGCAGTACACAGAGCTTCGCAAGGCCCGAAGACCCGGAGGGAAGTATGGCACACGGAAATGCGCCAGGACAGAGACGTGTTCTACGTTGTCCCTTCTCGTCATGCAGTTTGTGCCTCTGCTGCTTCTGCTGTTAGGAATCGCTCCTTGAAAGACGAGCGAGAGCGTCCTTCCGGGTGCATTGCACTGAGTCGAGTGCTCGCTCGGGACTTTGCTCTCGGGGCCAAGGCAAGAGGGCGTGCTTGCCCGCAGAACTGAGAACACGCTGTTGGGCAGAGCTGCAACTGACCGCTGGAGTTCAGCTCTCGCCGGACGGCAGAAGGCGAAGAACGAAGCCGCTTGCGAGCGGCGCAGTGCAGCGAAGAGCTCTCCGAATTCGCCGCTAGCTCCACGGTCTTTCTCAGCTGCGAGTAGCAGCGCTCGCAGTACACAGGGCTTCGCAAGGCCCGAAGACCCGGAGGGAAGTATCGCACACGAAAATGTGCCAGGACAGAGACGTGTTCTACGTTGTCCCTTCTCGTCATGCAGTTTGTGCCTCTGCTGCTTCTGCTGTTAGGAATCGCTCCTTGAAAGGCGAGCGAGAGCGTCCTTCCGGGTGCATTGCACTGAGTCGAGTGCTCGCTCGGGACTTTGCTCTCGGGGCCAAGGCAAGAGGGCGTGCTTGCCCGCAGAACTGAGAACACGCTGTTGGGCAGAGCTGCAACTGACCGCTGGAGTTCAGCTCTCGCCGGACGGCAGAAGGCGAAGAACGAAGCCGCTTGCGAGCGGCGCAGTGCAGCGAAGAGCTCTCCGAATTCGCCGCTAGCTCCACGGTCCTTCTCAGCTGCGAGTAGCAGCGCTCGCAGTACACAGGGCTTCGCAAGGCCCGAAGACCCGGAGGGAAGTATCGCACACGAAAATGTGCCAGGACAGAGACGTGTTCTACGTTGTCCCTTCTCGTCATGCAGTTTGTGCCTCTGCTGCTTCTGCTGTTAGGAATCGCTCCTTGAAAGGCGAGCGAGAGCGTCCTTCCGGGTGCATTGCACTGAGTCGAGTGCTCGCTCGGGTCTTTGCACTCGGGGCCAAGGCAAGAGGGCGTGCTTGCCCGCAGAACTGAGAACACGCTGTTGGGCAGAGCTGCAACTGACCGCTGGAGTTCAGCTCTCGCCGGACGGCAAAAGGCGAAGAACGAAGCCGCTTGCGTGCGGCGCAGTGCAGCGAAGAGCTCTCCGAATTCGCCGCTAGCTCCACGGTCCTTCTCAGCTGCGAGTAGCAGCGCTCGCAGTACACAGAGCTTCGCAAGGCCCGAAGACCCGGAGGGAAGTATCGCACACGAAAATGTGCCAGGACAGAGACGTGTTCTACGTTGTCCCTTCTCGTCATGCAGTTTGTGCCTCTGCTGCTTCTGCTGTTAGGAATCGCTCCTTGAAAGGCGAGCGAGAGCGTCCTTCCGGGTGCATTGCACTGAGTCGAGTGCTCGCTCGGGACTTTGCTCTCGGGGCCAAGGCAAGAGGGCGTGCTTGCCCGCAGAACTGAGAACACGCTGTTGGGCAGAGCTGCAACTGACCGCTGGAGTTCAGCTCTCGCCGGACGGCAGAAGGCGAAGAACGAAGCCGCTTGCGAGCGGCGCAGTGCAGCGAAGAGCTCTCCGAATTCGCCGCTAGCTCCACGGTCCTTCTCAGCTGCGAGTAGCAGCGCTCGCAGTACACAGAGCTTCGCAAGGCCCGAAGACCCGGAGGGAAGTATGGCACACGGAAATGTGCCAGGACAGAGACGTGTTCTACGTTGTCCCTTCTCGTCATGCAGTTTGTGCCTCTGCTGCTTCTGCTGTTAGGAATCGCTCCTTGAAAGGCGAGCGAGAGCGTCCTTCCGGGTGCATTGCACTGAGTCGAGTGCTCGCTCGGGACTTTGCTCTCGGGGCCAAGGCAAGAGGGCGTGCTTGCCCGCAGAACTGAGAACACGCTGTTGGGCAGAGCTGCAACTGACCGCTGGAGTTCAGCTCTCGCCGGACGGCAGAAGGCGAAGAACGAAGCCGCTTGCGAGCGGCGCAGTGCAGCGAAGAGCTCTCCGAATTCGCCGCTAGCTCCACGGTCCTTCTCAGCTGCGAGTAGCAGCGCTCGCAGTACACAGGGCTTCGCAAGGCCCGAAGACCCGGAGGGAAGTATCGCACACGAAAATGTGCCAGGACAGAGACGTGTTCTACGTTGTCCCTTCTCGTCATGCAGTTTGTGCCTCTGCTGCTTCTGCTGTAGGTAATCGCTCCTTGAAAGGCGAGCGAGAGCGTCCTTCCGGGTGCATTGCACTGAGTCGAGTGCTCGCACGGGTCTTTGCACTCGGGGCCAAGGCAAGAGGGCGTGCTTGCCCGCAGAACTGAGAACACGCTGTTGGGCAGAGCTGCAACTGACCGCTGGAGTTCAGCTCTCGCCGGACGGCAAAAGGCGAAGAACGAAGCCGCTTGCGTGCGGCGCAGTGCAGCGAAGAGCTCTCCGAATTCGCCGCTAGCTCCACGGTCCTTCTCAGCTGCGAGTAGCAGCGCTCGCAGTACACAGAGCTTCGCAAGGCCCGAAGACCCGGAGGGAAGTATCGCACACGAAAATGTGCCAGGACAGAGACGTGTTCTACGTTGTCCCTTCTCGTCATGCAGTTTGTGCCTCTGCTGCTTCTGCTGTTAGGAATCGCTCCTTGAAAGGCGAGCGAGAGCGTCCTTCCGGGTGCATTGCACTGAGTCGAGTGCTCGCTCGGGGCTTTGCTCTCGGGGCCAAGGCAAGAGGGCGTGCTTGCCCGCAGAACTGAGAACACGCTGTTGGGCAGAGCTGCAACTGACCGCTGGAGTTCAGCTCTCGCCGGACGGCAGAAGGCGAAGAACGAAGCCGCTTGCGAGCGGCGCAGTGCAGCGAAGAGCTCTCCGAATTCGCCGCTAGCTCCACGGTCCTTCTCAGCTGCGAGTAGCAGCGCTCGCAGTACACAGAGCTTCGCAAGGCCCGAAGACCCGGAGGGAAGTATCGCACACGAAAATGCGCCAGGACAGAGACGTGTTCTACGTTGTCCCTTCTCGTCATGCAGTTTGTGCCTCTGCTGCTTCTGCTGTAGGTAATCGCTCCTTGAAAGACGAGCGAGAGCGTCCTTCCGGGTGCATTGCACTGAGTCGAGTGCTCGCTCGGGACTTTGCACTCGGGGCCAAGGCAAGAGGGCGTGCTTGCCCGCAGAACTGAGAACACGCTGTTGGGCAGAGCTGCAACTGACCGCTGGAGTTCAGCTCTCGCCGGACGGCAGAAGGCGAAGAACGAAGCCGCTTGCGAGCGGCGCAGTGCAGCGAAGAGCTCTCCGAATTCGCCGCTAGCTCCACGGTCCTTCCCAGCTGCGAGTAGCAGCGCTCGCAGTACACAGAGCTTCGCAAGGCCCGAAGACCCGGAGGGAAGTATCGCACACGAAAATGCGCCAGGACAGAGACGTGTTCTACGTTGTCCCTTCTCGTCATGCAGTTTGTGCCTCTGCTGCTTCTGCTGTTAGGAATCGCTCCTTGAAAGACGAGCGAGAGCGTCCTTCCGGGTGCATTGCACTGAGTCGAGTGCTCGCTCGGGGCTTTGCACTCGGGGCCAAGGCAAGAGGGCGTGCTTGCCCGCAGAACTGAGAACACGCTGTTGGGCAGAGCTGCAACTGACCGCTGGAGTTCAGCTCTCGCCGGACGGCAGAAGGCGAAGAACGAAGCCGCTTGCGAGCGGCGCAGTGCAGCGAAGAGCTCTCCGAATTCGCCGCTAGCTCCACGGTCCTTCTCAGCTGCGAGTAGCAGCGCTCGCAGTACACAGAGCTTCGCAAGGCCCGAAGACCCGGAGGGAAGTATCGCACACGAAAATGCGCCAGGACAGAGACGTGTTCTACGTTGTCCCTTCTCGTCATGCAGTTTGTGCCTCTGCTGCTTCTGCTGTTAGGAATCGCTCCTTGAAAGACGAGCGAGAGCGTCCTTCCGGGTGCATTGCACTGAGTCGAGCGCTCGCTCGGGAATTTGCACTCGGGGCCAAGGCAAGAGGGCGTGCTTGCCCGCAGAACTGAGAACACGCTGTTGGGCAGAGCTGCAACTGACCGCTGGAGTTCAGCTCTCGCCGGACGGCAGAAGGCGAAGAACGAAGCCGCTTGCGAGCGGCGCAGTGCAGCGAAGAGCTCTCCGAATTCGCCGCTAGCTCCACGGTCCTTCTCAGCTGCGAGTAGCAGCGCTCGCAGTACACAGAGCTTCGCAAGGCCCGAAGACCCGGAGGGAAGTATCGCACACGAAAATGCGCCAGGACAGAGACGTGTTCTACGTTGTCCCTTCTCGTCATGCAGTTTGTGCCTCTGCTGCTTCTGCTGTTAGGAATCGCTCCTTGAAAGACGAGCGAGAGCGTCCTTCCGGGTGCATTGCACTGAGTCGAGTGCTCGCTCGGGACTTTGCACTCGGGGCCAAGGCAAGAGGGCGTGCTTGCCCGCAGAACTGAGAACACGCTGTTGGGCAGAGCTGCAACTGACCGCTGGAGTTCAGCTCTCGCCGGACGGCAGAAGGCGAAGAACGAAGCCGCTTGCGAGCGGCGCAGTGCAGCGAAGAGCTCTCCGAATTCGCCGCTAGCTCCACGGTCCTTCTCAGCTGCGAGTAGCAGCGCTCGCAGTACACAGGGCTTCGCAAGGCCCGAAGACCCGGAGGGAAGTATCGCACACGAAAATGTGCCAGGACAGAGACGTGTTCTACGTTGTCCCTTCTCGTCATGCAGTTTGTGCCTCTGCTGCTTCTGCTGTAGGTAATCGCTCCTTGAAAGGCGAGCGAGAGCGTCCTTCCGGGTGCATTGCACTGAGTCGAGTGCTCGCTCGGGTCTTTGCACTCGGGGCCAAGGCAAGAGGGCGTGCTTGCCCGCAGAACTGAGAACACGCTGTTGGGCAGAGCTGCAACTGACCGCTGGAGTTCAGCTCTCGCCGGACGGCAGAAGGCGAAGAACGAAGCCGCTTGCGTGCGGCGCAGTGCAGCGAAGAGCTCTCCGAATTCGCCGCTAGCTCCACGGTCCTTCTCAGCTGCGAGTAGCAGCGCTCGCAGTACACAGAGCTTCGCAAGGCCCGAAGACCCGGAGGGAAGTATCGCACACGAAAATGTGCCAGGACAGAGACGTGTTCTACGTTGTCCCTTCTCGTCATGCAGTTTGTGCCTCTGCTGCTTCTGCTGTTAGGAATCGCTCCTTGAAAGGCGAGCGAGAGCGTCCTTCCGGGTGCATTGCACTGAGTCGAGTGCTCGCTCGGGGCTTTGCTCTCGGGGCCAAGGCAAGAGGGCGTGCTTGCCCGCAGAACTGAGAACACGCTGTTGGGCAGAGCTGCAACTGACCGCTGGAGTTCAGCTCTCGCCGGACGGCAGAAGGCGAAGAACGAAGCCGCTTGCGAGCGGCGCAGTGCAGCGAAGAGCTCTCCGAATTCGCCGCTAGCTCCACGGTCCTTCTCAGCTGCGAGTAGCAGCGCTCGCAGTACACAGAGCTTCGCAAGGCCCGAAGACCCGGAGGGAAGTATGGCACACGGAAATGCGCCAGGACAGAGACGTGTTCTACGTTGTCCCTTCTCGTCATGCAGTTTGTGCCTCTGCTGCTTCTGCTGTTAGGAATCGCTCCTTGAAAGGCGAGCGAGAGCGTCCTTCCGGGTGCATTGCACTGAGTCGAGTGCTCGCTCGGGACTTTGCTCTCGGGGCCAAGGCAAGAGGGCGTGCTTGCCCGCAGAACTGAGAACACGCTGTTGGGCAGAGCTGCAACTGACCGCTGGAGTTCAGCTCTCGCCGGACGGCAGAAGGCGAAGAACGAAGCCGCTTGCGAGCGGCGCAGTGCAGCGAAGAGCTCTCCGAATTCGCCGCTAGCTCCACGGTCCTTCTCAGCTGCGAGTAGCAGCGCTCGCAGTACACAGGGCTTCGCAAGGCCCGAAGACCCGGAGGGAAGTATCGCACACGAAAATGTGCCAGGACAGAGACGTGTTCTACGTTGTCCCTTCTCGTCATGCAGTTTGTGCCTCTGCTGCTTCTGCTGTAGGTAATCGCTCCTTGAAAGGCGAGCGAGAGCGTCCTTCCGGGTGCATTGCACTGAGTCGAGTGCTCGCTCGGGGCTTTGCACTCGGGGCCAAGGCAAGAGGGCGTGCTTGCCCGCAGAACTGAGAACACGCTGTTGGGCAGAGCTGCAACTGACCGCTGGAGTTCAGCTCTCGCCGGACGGCAAAAGGCGAAGAACGAAGCCGCTTGCGTGCGGCGCAGTGCAGCGAAGAGCTCTCCGAATTCGCCGCTAGCTCCACGGTCCTTCTCAGCTGCGAGTAACAGCGCTCGCAGTACACAGAGCTTCGCAAGGCCCGAAGACCCGGAGGGAAGTATCGCACACGAAAATGCGCCAGGACAGAGACGTGTTCTACGTTGTCCCTTCTCGTCATGCAGTTTGTGCCTCTGCTGCTTCTGCTGTTAGGAATCGCTCCTTGAAAGGCGAGCGAGAGCGTCCTTCCGGGTGCATTGCACTGAGTCGAGTGCTCGCTCGGGGCTTTGCTCTCGGGGCCAAGGCAAGAGGGCGTGCTTGCCCGCAGAACTGAGAACACGCTGTTGGGCAGAGCTGCAACTGACCGCTGGAGTTCAGCTCTCGCCGGACGGCAGAAGGCGAAGAACGAAGCCGCTTGCGAGCGGCGCAGTGCAGCGAAGAGCTCTCCGAATTCGCCGCTAGCTCCACGGTCCTTCTCAGCTGCGAGTAGCAGCGCTCGCAGTACACAGAGCTTCGCAAGGCCCGAAGACCCGGAGGGAAGTATGGCACACGGAAATGCGCCAGGACAGAGACGTGTTCTACGTTGTCCCTTCTCGTCATGCAGTTTGTGCCTCTGCTGCTTCTGCTGTTAGGAATCGCTCCTTGAAAGACGAGCGAGAGCGTCCTTCCGGGTGCATTGCACTGAGTCGAGTGCTCGCTCGGGACTTTGCACTCGGGGCCAAGGCAAGAGGGCGTGCTTGCCCGCAGAACTGAGAACACGCTGTTGGGCAGAGCTGCAACTGACCGCTGGAGTTCAGCTCTCGCCGGACGGCAGAAGGCGAAGAACGAAGCCGCTTGCGAGCGGCGCAGTGCAGCGAAGAGCTCTCCGAATTCGCCGCTAGCTCCACGGTCCTTCTCAGCTGCGAGTAGCAGCGCTCGCAGTACACAGAGCTTCGCAAGGCCCGAAGACCCGGAGGGAAGTATCGCACACGAAAATGCGCCAGGACAGAGACGTGTTCTACGTTGTCCCTTCTCGTCATGCAGTTTGTGCCTCTGCTGCTTCTGCTGTTAGGAATCGCTCCTTGAAAGACGAGCGAGAGCGTCCTTCCGGGTGCATTGCACTGAGTCGAGTGCTCGCTCGGGACTTTGCACTCGGGGCCAAGGCAAGAGGGCGTGCTTGCCCGCAGAACTGAGAACACGCTGTTGGGCAGAGCTGCAACTGACCGCTGGAGTTCAGCTCTCGCCGGACGGCAGAAGGCGAAGAACGAAGCCGCTTGCGAGCGGCGCAGTGCAGCGAAGAGCTCTCCGAATTCGCCGCTAGCTCCACGGTCCTTCCCAGCTGCGAGTAGCAGCGCTCGCAGTACACAGAGCTTCGCAAGGCCCGAAGACCCGGAGGGAAGTATCGCACACGAAAATGCGCCAGGACAGAGACGTGTTCTACGTTGTCCCTTCTCGTCATGCAGTTTGTGCCTCTGCTGCTTCTGCTGTTAGGAATCGCTCCTTGAAAGACGAGCGAGAGCGTCCTTCCGGGTGCATTGCACTGAGTCGAGTGCTCGCTCGGGGCTTTGCACTCGGGGCCAAGGCAAGAGGGCGTGCTTGCCCGCAGAACTGAGAACACGCTGTTGGGCAGAGCTGCAACTGACCGCTGGAGTTCAGCTCTCGCCGGACGGCAGAAGGCGAAGAACGAAGCCGCTTGCGAGCGGCGCAGTGCAGCGAAGAGCTCTCCGAATTCGCCGCTAGCTCCACGGTCCTTCTCAGCTGCGAGTAGCAGCGCTCGCAGTACACAGAGCTTCGCAAGGCCCGAAGACCCGGAGGGAAGTATCGCACACGAAAATGCGCCAGGACAGAGACGTGTTCTACGTTGTCCCTTCTCGTCATGCAGTTTGTGCCTCTGCTGCTTCTGCTGTTAGGAATCGCTCCTTGAAAGGCGAGCGAGAGCGTCCTTCCGGGTGCATTGCACTGAGTCGAGTGCTCGCTCGGGGCTTTGCTCTCGGGGCCAAGGCAAGAGGGCGTGCTTGCCCGCAGAACTGAGAACACGCTGTTGGGCAGAGCTGCAACTGACCGCTGGAGTTCAGCTCTCGCCGGACGGCAGAAGGCGAAGAACGAAGCCGCTTGCGAGCGGCGCAGTGCAGCGAAGAGCTCTCCGAATTCGCCGCTAGCTCCACGGTCCTTCTCAGCTGCGTGTAGCAGCGCTCGCAGTACACAGAGCTTCGCAAGGCCCGAAGACCCGGAGGGAAGTATCGCACACGAAAATGCGCCAGGACAGAGACGTGTTCTACGTTGTCCCTTCTCGTCATGCAGTTTGTGCCTCTGCTGCTTCTGCTGTAGGTAATCGCTCCTTGAAAGACGAGCGAGAGCGTCCTTCCGGGTGCATTGCACTGAGTCGAGTGCTCGCTCGGGACTTTGCACTCGGGGCCAAGGCAAGAGGGCGTGCTTGCCCGCAGAACTGAGAACACGCTGTTGGGCAGAGCTGCAACTGACCGCTGGAGTTCAGCTCTCGCCGGACGGCAGAAGGCGAAGAACGAAGCCGCTTGCGAGCGGCGCAGTGCAGCGAAGAGCTCTCCGAATTCGCCGCTAGCTCCACGGTCCTTCTCAGCTGCGTGTAGCAGCGCTCGCAGTACACAGAGCTTCGCAAGGCCCGAAGACCCGGAGGGAAGTATCGCACACGAAAATGTGCCAGGACAGAGACGTGTTCTACGTTGTCCCTTCTCGTCATGCAGTTTGTGCCTCTGCTGCTTCTGCTGTTAGGAATCGCTCCTTGAAAGACGAGCGAGAGCGTCCTTCCGGGTGCATTGCACTGAGTCGAGTGCTCGCTCGGGGCTTTGCTCTCGGGGCCAAGGCAAGAGGGCGTGCTTGCCCGCAGAACTGAGAACACGCTGTTGGGCAGAGCTGCAACTGACCGCTGGAGTTCAGCTCTCGCCGGACGGCAGAAGGCGAAGAACGAAGCCGCTTGCGAGCGGCGCAGTGCAGCGAAGAGCTCTCCGAATTCGCCGCTAGCTCCACGGTCCTTCTCAGCTGCGAGTAGCAGCGCTCGCAGTACACAGAGCTTCGCAAGGCCCGAAGACCCGGAGGGAAGTATGGCACACGGAAATGCGCCAGGACAGAGACGTGTTCTACGTTGTCCCTTCTCGTCATGCAGTTTGTGCCTCTGCTGCTTCTGCTGTTAGGAATCGCTCCTTGAAAGACGAGCGAGAGCGTCCTTCCGGGTGCATTGCACTGAGTCGAGTGCTCGCTCGGGGCTTTGCACTCGGGGCCAAGGCAAGAGGGCGTGCTTGCCCGCAGAACTGAGAACACGCTGTTGGGCAGAGCTGCAACTGACCGCTGGAGTTCAGCTCTCGCCGGACGGCAGAAGGCGAAGAACGAAGCCGCTTGCGAGCGGCGCAGTGCAGCGAAGAGCTCTCCGAATTCGCCGCTAGCTCCACGGTCCTTCTCAGCTGCGAGTAGCAGCGCTCGCAGTACACAGAGCTTCGCAAGGCCCGAAGACCCGGAGGGAAGTATCGCACACGAAAATGCGCCAGGACAGAGACGTGTTCTACGTTGTCCCTTCTCGTCATGCAGTTTGTGCCTCTGCTGCTTCTGCTGTTAGGAATCGCTCCTTGAAAGACGAGCGAGAGCGTCCTTCCGGGTGCATTGCACTGAGTCGAGTGCTCGCTCGGGGCTTTGCACTCGGGGCCAAGGCAAGAGGGCGTGCTTGCCCGCAGAACTGAGAACACGCTGTTGGGCAGAGCTGCAACTGACCGCTGGAGTTCAGCTCTCGCCGGACGGCAGAAGGCGAAGAACGAAGCCGCTTGCGAGCGGCGCAGTGCAGCGAAGAGCTCTCCGAATTCGCCGCTAGCTCCACGGTCCTTCTCAGCTGCGAGTAGCAGCGCTCGCAGTACACAGAGCTTCGCAAGGCCCGAAGACCCGGAGGGAAGTATCGCACACGAAAATGCGCCAGGACAGAGACGTGTTCTACGTTGTCCCTTCTCGTCATGCAGTTTGTGCCTCTGCTGCTTCTGCTGTTAGGAATCGCTCCTTGAAAGACGAGCGAGAGCGTCCTTCCGGGTGCATTGCACTGAGTCGAGTGCTCGCTCGGGGCTTTGCACTCGGGGCCAAGGCAAGAGGGCGTGCTTGCCCGCAGAACTGAGAACACGCTGTTGGGCAGAGCTGAAACTTACCGCTGGAGTTCAGCTCTCGCCGGACGGCAGAAGGCGAAGAACGAAGCCGCTTGCGAGCGGCGCAGTGCAGCGAAGAGCTCTCCGAATTCGCCGCTAGCTCCACGGTCCTTCTCAGCTGCGAGTAGCAGCGCTCGCAGTACACAGAGCTTCGCAAGGCCCGAAGACCCGGAGGGAAGTATGGCACACGAAAATGTGCCAGGACAGAGACGTGTTCTACGTTGTCCCTTCTCGTCATGCAGTTTGTGCCTCTGCTGCTTCTGCTGTTAGGAATCGCTCCTTGAAAGACGAGCGAGAGCGTCCTTCCGGGTGCATTGCACTGAGTCGAGTGCTCGCTCGGGACTTTGCTCTCGGGGCCAAGGCAAGAGGGCGTGCTTGCCCGCAGAACTGAGAACACGCTGTTGGGCAGAGCTGCAACTGACCGCTGGAGTTCAGCTCTCGCCGGACGGCAGAAGGCGAAGAACGAAGCCGCTTGCGAGCGGCGCAGTGCAGCGAAGAGCTCTCCGAATTCGCCGCTAGCTCCACGGTCCTTCTCAGCTGCGAGTAGCAGCGCTCGCAGTACACAGAGCTTCGCAAGGCCCGAAGACCCGGAGGGAAGTATCGCACACGGAAATGTGCCAGGACAGAGACGTGTTCTACGTTGTCCCTTCTCGTCATGCAGTTTGTGCCTCTGCTGCTTCTGCTGTTAGGAATCGCTCCTTGAAAGACGAGCGAGAGCGTCCTTCCGGGTGCATTGCACTGAGTCGAGTGCTCGCTCGGGACTTTGCTCTCGGGGCCAAGGCAAGAGGGCGTGCTTGCCCGCAGAACTGAGAACACGCTGTTGGGCAGAGCTGCAACTGACCGCTGGAGTTCAGCTCTCGCCGGACGGCAGAAGGCGAAGAACGAAGCCGCTTGCGAGCGGCGCAGTGCAGCGAAGAGCTCTCCGAATTCGCCGCTAGCTCCACGGTCCTTCTCAGCTGCGAGTAGCAGCGCTCGCAGTACACAGGGCTTCGCAAGGCCCGAAGACCCGGAGGGAAGTATCGCACACGAAAATGTGCCAGGACAGAGACGTGTTCTACGTTGTCCCTTCTCGTCATGCAGTTTGTGCCTCTGCTGCTTCTGCTGTTAGGAATCGCTCCTTGAAAGGCGAGCGAGAGCGTCCTTCCGGGTGCATTGCACTGAGTCGAGTGCTCGCTCGGGACTTTGCACTCGGGGCCAAGGCAAGAGGGCGTGCTTGCCCGCAGAACTGAGAACACGCTGTTGGGCAGAGCTGAAACTTACCGCTGGAGTTCAGCTCTCGCCGGACGGCAGAAGGCGAAGAACGAAGCCGCTTGCGAGCGGCGCAGTGCAGCGAAGAGCTCTCCGAATTCGCCGCAAGCTCCACGGTCCTTCTCAGCTGCGAGTAGCAGCGCTCGCAGTACACAGAGCTTCGCAAGGCCCGAAGACCCGGAGGGAAGTATGGCACACGGAAATGTGCCAGGACAGAGACGTGTTCTACGTTGTCCCTTCTCGTCATGCAGTTTGTGCCTCTGCTGCTTCTGCTGTTAGGAATCGCTCCTTGAAAGGCGAGCGAGAGCGTCCTTCCGGGTGCATTGCACTGAGTCGAGTGCTCGCTCGGGGCTTTGCTCTCGGGGCCAAGGCAAGAGGGCGTGCTTGCCCGCAGAACTGAGAACACGCTGTTGGGCAGAGCTGCAACTGACCGCTGGAGTTCAGCTCTCGCCGGACGGCAGAAGGCGAAGAACGAAGCCGCTTGCGAGCGGCGCAGTGCAGCGAAGAGCTCTCCGAATTCGCCGCTAGCTCCACGGTCCTTCTCAGCTGCGAGTAGCAGCGCTCGCAGTACACAGAGCTTCGCAAGGCCCGAAGACCCGGAGGGAAGTATGGCACACGGAAATGCGCCAGGACAGAGACGTGTTCTACGTTGTCCCTTCTCGTCATGCAGTTTGTGCCTCTGCTGCTTCTGCTGTTAGGAATCGCTCCTTGAAAGACGAGCGAGAGCGTCCTTCCGGGTGCATTGCACTGAGTCGAGTGCTCGCTCGGGACTTTGCTCTCGGGGCCAAGGCAAGAGGGCGTGCTTGCCCGCAGAACTGAGAACACGCTGTTGGGCAGAGCTGCAACTGACCGCTGGAGTTCAGCTCTCGCCGGACGGCAGAAGGCGAAGAACGAAGCCGCTTGCGAGCGGCGCAGTGCAGCGAAGAGCTCTCCGAATTCGCCGCTAGCTCCACGGTCTTTCTCAGCTGCGAGTAGCAGCGCTCGCAGTACACAGGGCTTCGCAAGGCCCGAAGACCCGGAGGGAAGTATCGCACACGAAAATGTGCCAGGACAGAGACGTGTTCTACGTTGTCCCTTCTCGTCATGCAGTTTGTGCCTCTGCTGCTTCTGCTGTTAGGAATCGCTCCTTGAAAGGCGAGCGAGAGCGTCCTTCCGGGTGCATTGCACTGAGTCGAGTGCTCGCTCGGGACTTTGCTCTCGGGGCCAAGGCAAGAGGGCGTGCTTGCCCGCAGAACTGAGAACACGCTGTTGGGCAGAGCTGCAACTGACCGCTGGAGTTCAGCTCTCGCCGGACGGCAGAAGGCGAAGAACGAAGCCGCTTGCGAGCGGCGCAGTGCAGCGAAGAGCTCTCCGAATTCGCCGCTAGCTCCACGGTCCTTCTCAGCTGCGAGTAGCAGCGCTCGCAGTACACAGGGCTTCGCAAGGCCCGAAGACCCGGAGGGAAGTATCGCACACGAAAATGTGCCAGGACAGAGACGTGTTCTACGTTGTCCCTTCTCGTCATGCAGTTTGTGCCTCTGCTGCTTCTGCTGTTAGGAATCGCTCCTTGAAAGGCGAGCGAGAGCGTCCTTCCGGGTGCATTGCACTGAGTCGAGTGCTCGCTCGGGTCTTTGCACTCGGGGCCAAGGCAAGAGGGCGTGCTTGCCCGCAGAACTGAGAACACGCTGTTGGGCAGAGCTGCAACTGACCGCTGGAGTTCAGCTCTCGCCGGACGGCAAAAGGCGAAGAACGAAGCCGCTTGCGTGCGGCGCAGTGCAGCGAAGAGCTCTCCGAATTCGCCGCTAGCTCCACGGTCCTTCTCAGCTGCGAGTAGCAGCGCTCGCAGTACACAGAGCTTCGCAAGGCCCGAAGACCCGGAGGGAAGTATCGCACACGAAAATGTGCCAGGACAGAGACGTGTTCTACGTTGTCCCTTCTCGTCATGCAGTTTGTGCCTCTGCTGCTTCTGCTGTTAGGAATCGCTCCTTGAAAGGCGAGCGAGAGCGTCCTTCCGGGTGCATTGCACTGAGTCGAGTGCTCGCTCGGGACTTTGCTCTCGGGGCCAAGGCAAGAGGGCGTGCTTGCCCGCAGAACTGAGAACACGCTGTTGGGCAGAGCTGCAACTGACCGCTGGAGTTCAGCTCTCGCCGGACGGCAGAAGGCGAAGAACGAAGCCGCTTGCGAGCGGCGCAGTGCAGCGAAGAGCTCTCCGAATTCGCCGCTAGCTCCACGGTCCTTCTCAGCTGCGAGTAGCAGCGCTCGCAGTACACAGAGCTTCGCAAGGCCCGAAGACCCGGAGGGAAGTATGGCACACGGAAATGTGCCAGGACAGAGACGTGTTCTACGTTGTCCCTTCTCGTCATGCAGTTTGTGCCTCTGCTGCTTCTGCTGTTAGGAATCGCTCCTTGAAAGGCGAGCGAGAGCGTCCTTCCGGGTGCATTGCACTGAGTCGAGTGCTCGCTCGGGACTTTGCTCTCGGGGCCAAGGCAAGAGGGCGTGCTTGCCCGCAGAACTGAGAACACGCTGTTGGGCAGAGCTGCAACTGACCGCTGGAGTTCAGCTCTCGCCGGACGGCAGAAGGCGAAGAACGAAGCCGCTTGCGAGCGGCGCAGTGCAGCGAAGAGCTCTCCGAATTCGCCGCTAGCTCCACGGTCCTTCTCAGCTGCGAGTAGCAGCGCTCGCAGTACACAGGGCTTCGCAAGGCCCGAAGACCCGGAGGGAAGTATCGCACACGAAAATGTGCCAGGACAGAGACGTGTTCTACGTTGTCCCTTCTCGTCATGCAGTTTGTGCCTCTGCTGCTTCTGCTGTAGGTAATCGCTCCTTGAAAGGCGAGCGAGAGCGTCCTTCCGGGTGCATTGCACTGAGTCGAGTGCTCGCTCGGGGCTTTGCTCTCGGGGCCAAGGCAAGAGGGCGTGCTTGCCCGCAGAACTGAGAACACGCTGTTGGGCAGAGCTGCAACTGACCGCTGGAGTTCAGCTCTCGCCGGACGGCAGAAGGCGAAGAACGAAGCCGCTTGCGAGCGGCGCAGTGCAGCGAAGAGCTCTCCGAATTCGCCGCTAGCTCCACGGTCCTTCTCAGCTGCGAGTAGCAGCGCTCGCAGTACACAGAGCTTCGCAAGGCCCGAAGACCCGGAGGGAAGTATGGCACACGGAAATGCGCCAGGACAGAGACGTGTTCTACGTTGTCCCTTCTCGTCATGCAGTTTGTGCCTCTGCTGCTTCTGCTGTTAGGAATCGCTCCTTGAAAGACGAGCGAGAGCGTCCTTCCGGGTGCATTGCACTGAGTCGAGTGCTCGCTCGGGACTTTGCTCTCGGGGCCAAGGCAAGAGGGCGTGCTTGCCCGCAGAACTGAGAACACGCTGTTGGGCAGAGCTGCAACTGACCGCTGGAGTTCAGCTCTCGCCGGACGGCAGAAGGCGAAGAACGAAGCCGCTTGCGAGCGGCGCAGTGCAGCGAAGAGCTCTCCGAATTCGCCGCTAGCTCCACGGTCTTTCTCAGCTGCGAGTAGCAGCGCTCGCAGTACACAGGGCTTCGCAAGGCCCGAAGACCCGGAGGGAAGTATCGCACACGAAAATGTGCCAGGACAGAGACGTGTTCTACGTTGTCCCTTCTCGTCATGCAGTTTGTGCCTCTGCTGCTTCTGCTGTTAGGAATCGCTCCTTGAAAGGCGAGCGAGAGCGTCCTTCCGGGTGCATTGCACTGAGTCGAGTGCTCGCTCGGGACTTTGCTCTCGGGGCCAAGGCAAGAGGGCGTGCTTGCCCGCAGAACTGAGAACACGCTGTTGGGCAGAGCTGCAACTGACCGCTGGAGTTCAGCTCTCGCCGGACGGCAGAAGGCGAAGAACGAAGCCGCTTGCGAGCGGCGCAGTGCAGCGAAGAGCTCTCCGAATTCGCCGCTAGCTCCACGGTCCTTCTCAGCTGCGAGTAGCAGCGCTCGCAGTACACAGGGCTTCGCAAGGCCCGAAGACCCGGAGGGAAGTATCGCACACGAAAATGTGCCAGGACAGAGACGTGTTCTACGTTGTCCCTTCTCGTCATGCAGTTTGTGCCTCTGCTGCTTCTGCTGTTAGGAATCGCTCCTTGAAAGGCGAGCGAGAGCGTCCTTCCGGGTGCATTGCACTGAGTCGAGTGCTCGCTCGGGTCTTTGCACTCGGGGCCAAGGCAAGAGGGCGTGCTTGCCCGCAGAACTGAGAACACGCTGTTGGGCAGAGCTGCAACTGACCGCTGGAGTTCAGCTCTCGCCGGACGGCAAAAGGCGAAGAACGAAGCCGCTTGCGTGCGGCGCAGTGCAGCGAAGAGCTCTCCGAATTCGCCGCTAGCTCCACGGTCCTTCTCAGCTGCGAGTAGCAGCGCTCGCAGTACACAGAGCTTCGCAAGGCCCGAAGACCCGGAGGGAAGTATCGCACACGAAAATGTGCCAGGACAGAGACGTGTTCTACGTTGTCCCTTCTCGTCATGCAGTTTGTGCCTCTGCTGCTTCTGCTGTTAGGAATCGCTCCTTGAAAGGCGAGCGAGAGCGTCCTTCCGGGTGCATTGCACTGAGTCGAGTGCTCGCTCGGGACTTTGCTCTCGGGGCCAAGGCAAGAGGGCGTGCTTGCCCGCAGAACTGAGAACACGCTGTTGGGCAGAGCTGCAACTGACCGCTGGAGTTCAGCTCTCGCCGGACGGCAGAAGGCGAAGAACGAAGCCGCTTGCGAGCGGCGCAGTGCAGCGAAGAGCTCTCCGAATTCGCCGCTAGCTCCACGGTCCTTCTCAGCTGCGAGTAGCAGCGCTCGCAGTACACAGAGCTTCGCAAGGCCCGAAGACCCGGAGGGAAGTATGGCACACGGAAATGTGCCAGGACAGAGACGTGTTCTACGTTGTCCCTTCTCGTCATGCAGTTTGTGCCTCTGCTGCTTCTGCTGTTAGGAATCGCTCCTTGAAAGGCGAGCGAGAGCGTCCTTCCGGGTGCATTGCACTGAGTCGAGTGCTCGCTCGGGACTTTGCTCTCGGGGCCAAGGCAAGAGGGCGTGCTTGCCCGCAGAACTGAGAACACGCTGTTGGGCAGAGCTGCAACTGACCGCTGGAGTTCAGCTCTCGCCGGACGGCAGAAGGCGAAGAACGAAGCCGCTTGCGAGCGGCGCAGTGCAGCGAAGAGCTCTCCGAATTCGCCGCTAGCTCCACGGTCCTTCTCAGCTGCGAGTAGCAGCGCTCGCAGTACACAGGGCTTCGCAAGGCCCGAAGACCCGGAGGGAAGTATCGCACACGAAAATGTGCCAGGACAGAGACGTGTTCTACGTTGTCCCTTCTCGTCATGCAGTTTGTGCCTCTGCTGCTTCTGCTGTAGGTAATCGCTCCTTGAAAGGCGAGCGAGAGCGTCCTTCCGGGTGCATTGCACTGAGTCGAGTGCTCGCACGGGTCTTTGCACTCGGGGCCAAGGCAAGAGGGCGTGCTTGCCCGCAGAACTGAGAACACGCTGTTGGGCAGAGCTGCAACTGACCGCTGGAGTTCAGCTCTCGCCGGACGGCAAAAGGCGAAGAACGAAGCCGCTTGCGTGCGGCGCAGTGCAGCGAAGAGCTCTCCGAATTCGCCGCTAGCTCCACGGTCCTTCTCAGCTGCGAGTAGCAGCGCTCGCAGTACACAGAGCTTCGCAAGGCCCGAAGACCCGGAGGGAAGTATCGCACACGAAAATGTGCCAGGACAGAGACGTGTTCTACGTTGTCCCTTCTCGTCATGCAGTTTGTGCCTCTGCTGCTTCTGCTGTTAGGAATCGCTCCTTGAAAGGCGAGCGAGAGCGTCCTTCCGGGTGCATTGCACTGAGTCGAGTGCTCGCTCGGGGCTTTGCTCTCGGGGCCAAGGCAAGAGGGCGTGCTTGCCCGCAGAACTGAGAACACGCTGTTGGGCAGAGCTGCAACTGACCGCTGGAGTTCAGCTCTCGCCGGACGGCAGAAGGCGAAGAACGAAGCCGCTTGCGAGCGGCGCAGTGCAGCGAAGAGCTCTCCGAATTCGCCGCTAGCTCCACGGTCCTTCTCAGCTGCGAGTAGCAGCGCTCGCAGTACACAGAGCTTCGCAAGGCCCGAAGACCCGGAGGGAAGTATCGCACACGAAAATGCGCCAGGACAGAGACGTGTTCTACGTTGTCCCTTCTCGTCATGCAGTTTGTGCCTCTGCTGCTTCTGCTGTAGGTAATCGCTCCTTGAAAGACGAGCGAGAGCGTCCTTCCGGGTGCATTGCACTGAGTCGAGTGCTCGCTCGGGACTTTGCACTCGGGGCCAAGGCAAGAGGGCGTGCTTGCCCGCAGAACTGAGAACACGCTGTTGGGCAGAGCTGCAACTGACCGCTGGAGTTCAGCTCTCGCCGGACGGCAGAAGGCGAAGAACGAAGCCGCTTGCGAGCGGCGCAGTGCAGCGAAGAGCTCTCCGAATTCGCCGCTAGCTCCACGGTCCTTCCCAGCTGCGAGTAGCAGCGCTCGCAGTACACAGAGCTTCGCAAGGCCCGAAGACCCGGAGGGAAGTATCGCACACGAAAATGCGCCAGGACAGAGACGTGTTCTACGTTGTCCCTTCTCGTCATGCAGTTTGTGCCTCTGCTGCTTCTGCTGTTAGGAATCGCTCCTTGAAAGACGAGCGAGAGCGTCCTTCCGGGTGCATTGCACTGAGTCGAGTGCTCGCTCGGGGCTTTGCACTCGGGGCCAAGGCAAGAGGGCGTGCTTGCCCGCAGAACTGAGAACACGCTGTTGGGCAGAGCTGCAACTGACCGCTGGAGTTCAGCTCTCGCCGGACGGCAGAAGGCGAAGAACGAAGCCGCTTGCGAGCGGCGCAGTGCAGCGAAGAGCTCTCCGAATTCGCCGCTAGCTCCACGGTCCTTCTCAGCTGCGAGTAGCAGCGCTCGCAGTACACAGAGCTTCGCAAGGCCCGAAGACCCGGAGGGAAGTATCGCACACGAAAATGCGCCAGGACAGAGACGTGTTCTACGTTGTCCCTTCTCGTCATGCAGTTTGTGCCTCTGCTGCTTCTGCTGTTAGGAATCGCTCCTTGAAAGACGAGCGAGAGCGTCCTTCCGGGTGCATTGCACTGAGTCGAGCGCTCGCTCGGGAATTTGCACTCGGGGCCAAGGCAAGAGGGCGTGCTTGCCCGCAGAACTGAGAACACGCTGTTGGGCAGAGCTGCAACTGACCGCTGGAGTTCAGCTCTCGCCGGACGGCAGAAGGCGAAGAACGAAGCCGCTTGCGAGCGGCGCAGTGCAGCGAAGAGCTCTCCGAATTCGCCGCTAGCTCCACGGTCCTTCTCAGCTGCGAGTAGCAGCGCTCGCAGTACACAGAGCTTCGCAAGGCCCGAAGACCCGGAGGGAAGTATCGCACACGAAAATGTGCCAGGACAGAGACGTGTTCTACGTTGTCCCTTCTCGTCATGCAGTTTGTGCCTCTGCTGCTTCTGCTGTTAGGAATCGCTCCTTGAAAGGCGAGCGAGAGCGTCCTTCCGGGTGCATTGCACTGAGTCGAGTGCTCGCTCGGGGCTTTGCTCTCGGGGCCAAGGCAAGAGGGCGTGCTTGCCCGCAGAACTGAGAACACGCTGTTGGGCAGAGCTGCAACTGACCGCTGGAGTTCAGCTCTCGCCGGACGGCAGAAGGCGAAGAACGAAGCCGCTTGCGAGCGGCGCAGTGCAGCGAAGAGCTCTCCGAATTCGCCGCTAGCTCCACGGTCCTTCTCAGCTGCGAGTAGCAGCGCTCGCAGTACACAGAGCTTCGCAAGGCCCGAAGACCCGGAGGGAAGTATGGCACACGGAAATGCGCCAGGACAGAGACGTGTTCTACGTTGTCCCTTCTCGTCATGCAGTTTGTGCCTCTGCTGCTTCTGCTGTTAGGAATCGCTCCTTGAAAGGCGAGCGAGAGCGTCCTTCCGGGTGCATTGCACTGAGTCGAGTGCTCGCTCGGGACTTTGCTCTCGGGGCCAAGGCAAGAGGGCGTGCTTGCCCGCAGAACTGAGAACACGCTGTTGGGCAGAGCTGCAACTGACCGCTGGAGTTCAGCTCTCGCCGGACGGCAGAAGGCGAAGAACGAAGCCGCTTGCGAGCGGCGCAGTGCAGCGAAGAGCTCTCCGAATTCGCCGCTAGCTCCACGGTCCTTCTCAGCTGCGAGTAGCAGCGCTCGCAGTACACAGGGCTTCGCAAGGCCCGAAGACCCGGAGGGAAGTATCGCACACGAAAATGTGCCAGGACAGAGACGTGTTCTACGTTGTCCCTTCTCGTCATGCAGTTTGTGCCTCTGCTGCTTCTGCTGTAGGTAATCGCTCCTTGAAAGGCGAGCGAGAGCGTCCTTCCGGGTGCATTGCACTGAGTCGAGTGCTCGCTCGGGGCTTTGCACTCGGGGCCAAGGCAAGAGGGCGTGCTTGCCCGCAGAACTGAGAACACGCTGTTGGGCAGAGCTGCAACTGACCGCTGGAGTTCAGCTCTCGCCGGACGGCAAAAGGCGAAGAACGAAGCCGCTTGCGTGCGGCGCAGTGCAGCGAAGAGCTCTCCGAATTCGCCGCTAGCTCCACGGTCCTTCTCAGCTGCGAGTAACAGCGCTCGCAGTACACAGAGCTTCGCAAGGCCCGAAGACCCGGAGGGAAGTATCGCACACGAAAATGTGCCAGGACAGAGACGTGTTCTACGTTGTCCCTTCTCGTCATGCAGTTTGTGCCTCTGCTGCTTCTGCTGTTAGGAATCGCTCCTTGAAAGGCGAGCGAGAGCGTCCTTCCGGGTGCATTGCACTGAGTCGAGTGCTCGCTCGGGGCTTTGCTCTCGGGGCCAAGGCAAGAGGGCGTGCTTGCCCGCAGAACTGAGAACACGCTGTTGGGCAGAGCTGCAACTGACCGCTGGAGTTCAGCTCTCGCCGGACGGCAGAAGGCGAAGAACGAAGCCGCTTGCGAGCGGCGCAGTGCAGCGAAGAGCTCTCCGAATTCGCCGCTAGCTCCACGGTCCTTCTCAGCTGCGAGTAGCAGCGCTCGCAGTACACAGAGCTTCGCAAGGCCCGAAGACCCGGAGGGAAGTATGGCACACGGAAATGCGCCAGGACAGAGACGTGTTCTACGTTGTCCCTTCTCGTCATGCAGTTTGTGCCTCTGCTGCTTCTGCTGTTAGGAATCGCTCCTTGAAAGGCGAGCGAGAGCGTCCTTCCGGGTGCATTGCACTGAGTCGAGTGCTCGCTCGGGACTTTGCACTCGGGGCCAAGGCAAGAGGGCGTGCTTGCCCGCAGAACTGAGAACACGCTGTTGGGCAGAGCTGCAACTGACCGCTGGAGTTCAGCTCTCGCCGGACGGCAGAAGGCGAAGAACGAAGCCGCTTGCGAGCGGCGCAGTGCAGCGAAGAGCTCTCCGAATTCGCCGCTAGCTCCACGGTCCTTCTCAGCTGCGAGTAGCAGCGCTCGCAGTACACAGAGCTTCGCAAGGCCCGAAGACCCGGAGGGAAGTATCGCACACGAAAATGCGCCAGGACAGAGACGTGTTCTACGTTGTCCCTTCTCGTCATGCAGTTTGTGCCTCTGCTGCTTCTGCTGTTAGGAATCGCTCCTTGAAAGACGAGCGAGAGCGTCCTTCCGGGTGCATTGCACTGAGTCGAGTGCTCGCTCGGGACTTTGCACTCGGGGCCAAGGCAAGAGGGCGTGCTTGCCCGCAGAACTGAGAACACGCTGTTGGGCAGAGCTGCAACTGACCGCTGGAGTTCAGCTCTCGCCGGACGGCAGAAGGCGAAGAACGAAGCCGCTTGCGAGCGGCGCAGTGCAGCGAAGAGCTCTCCGAATTCGCCGCTAGCTCCACGGTCCTTCCCAGCTGCGAGTAGCAGCGCTCGCAGTACACAGAGCTTCGCAAGGCCCGAAGACCCGGAGGGAAGTATCGCACACGAAAATGCGCCAGGACAGAGACGTGTTCTACGTTGTCCCTTCTCGTCATGCAGTTTGTGCCTCTGCTGCTTCTGCTGTTAGGAATCGCTCCTTGAAAGACGAGCGAGAGCGTCCTTCCGGGTGCATTGCACTGAGTCGAGTGCTCGCTCGGGGCTTTGCACTCGGGGCCAAGGCAAGAGGGCGTGCTTGCCCGCAGAACTGAGAACACGCTGTTGGGCAGAGCTGCAACTGACCGCTGGAGTTCAGCTCTCGCCGGACGGCAGAAGGCGAAGAACGAAGCCGCTTGCGAGCGGCGCAGTGCAGCGAAGAGCTCTCCGAATTCGCCGCTAGCTCCACGGTCCTTCTCAGCTGCGAGTAGCAGCGCTCGCAGTACACAGAGCTTCGCAAGGCCCGAAGACCCGGAGGGAAGTATCGCACACGAAAATGCGCCAGGACAGAGACGTGTTCTACGTTGTCCCTTCTCGTCATGCAGTTTGTGCCTCTGCTGCTTCTGCTGTTAGGAATCGCTCCTTGAAAGGCGAGCGAGAGCGTCCTTCCGGGTGCATTGCACTGAGTCGAGTGCTCGCTCGGGGCTTTGCTCTCGGGGCCAAGGCAAGAGGGCGTGCTTGCCCGCAGAACTGAGAACACGCTGTTGGGCAGAGCTGCAACTGACCGCTGGAGTTCAGCTCTCGCCGGACGGCAGAAGGCGAAGAACGAAGCCGCTTGCGAGCGGCGCAGTGCAGCGAAGAGCTCTCCGAATTCGCCGCTAGCTCCACGGTCCTTCTCAGCTGCGTGTAGCAGCGCTCGCAGTACACAGAGCTTCGCAAGGCCCGAAGACCCGGAGGGAAGTATCGCACACGAAAATGCGCCAGGACAGAGACGTGTTCTACGTTGTCCCTTCTCGTCATGCAGTTTGTGCCTCTGCTGCTTCTGCTGTAGGTAATCGCTCCTTGAAAGACGAGCGAGAGCGTCCTTCCGGGTGCATTGCACTGAGTCGAGTGCTCGCTCGGGACTTTGCACTCGGGGCCAAGGCAAGAGGGCGTGCTTGCCCGCAGAACTGAGAACACGCTGTTGGGCAGAGCTGCAACTGACCGCTGGAGTTCAGCTCTCGCCGGACGGCAGAAGGCGAAGAACGAAGCCGCTTGCGAGCGGCGCAGTGCAGCGAAGAGCTCTCCGAATTCGCCGCTAGCTCCACGGTCCTTCTCAGCTGCGTGTAGCAGCGCTCGCAGTACACAGAGCTTCGCAAGGCCCGAAGACCCGGAGGGAAGTATCGCACACGAAAATGTGCCAGGACAGAGACGTGTTCTACGTTGTCCCTTCTCGTCATGCAGTTTGTGCCTCTGCTGCTTCTGCTGTTAGGAATCGCTCCTTGAAAGACGAGCGAGAGCGTCCTTCCGGGTGCATTGCACTGAGTCGAGTGCTCGCTCGGGGCTTTGCTCTCGGGGCCAAGGCAAGAGGGCGTGCTTGCCCGCAGAACTGAGAACACGCTGTTGGGCAGAGCTGCAACTGACCGCTGGAGTTCAGCTCTCGCCGGACGGCAGAAGGCGAAGAACGAAGCCGCTTGCGAGCGGCGCAGTGCAGCGAAGAGCTCTCCGAATTCGCCGCTAGCTCCACGGTCCTTCTCAGCTGCGAGTAGCAGCGCTCGCAGTACACAGAGCTTCGCAAGGCCCGAAGACCCGGAGGGAAGTATGGCACACGGAAATGCGCCAGGACAGAGACGTGTTCTACGTTGTCCCTTCTCGTCATGCAGTTTGTGCCTCTGCTGCTTCTGCTGTTAGGAATCGCTCCTTGAAAGACGAGCGAGAGCGTCCTTCCGGGTGCATTGCACTGAGTCGAGTGCTCGCTCGGGGCTTTGCACTCGGGGCCAAGGCAAGAGGGCGTGCTTGCCCGCAGAACTGAGAACACGCTGTTGGGCAGAGCTGCAACTGACCGCTGGAGTTCAGCTCTCGCCGGACGGCAGAAGGCGAAGAACGAAGCCGCTTGCGAGCGGCGCAGTGCAGCGAAGAGCTCTCCGAATTCGCCGCTAGCTCCACGGTCCTTCTCAGCTGCGAGTAGCAGCGCTCGCAGTACACAGAGCTTCGCAAGGCCCGAAGACCCGGAGGGAAGTATCGCACACGAAAATGCGCCAGGACAGAGACGTGTTCTACGTTGTCCCTTCTCGTCATGCAGTTTGTGCCTCTGCTGCTTCTGCTGTTAGGAATCGCTCCTTGAAAGACGAGCGAGAGCGTCCTTCCGGGTGCATTGCACTGAGTCGAGTGCTCGCTCGGGACTTTGCACTCGGGGCCAAGGCAAGAGGGCGTGCTTGCCCGCAGAACTGAGAACACGCTGTTGGGCAGAGCTGCAACTGACCGCTGGAGTTCAGCTCTCGCCGGACGGCAGAAGGCGAAGAACGAAGCCGCTTGCGAGCGGCGCAGTGCAGCGAAGAGCTCTCCGAATTCGCCGCTAGCTCCACGGTCCTTCCCAGCTGCGAGTAGCAGCGCTCGCAGTACACAGAGCTTCGCAAGGCCCGAAGACCCGGAGGGAAGTATCGCACACGAAAATGCGCCAGGACAGAGACGTGTTCTACGTTGTCCCTTCTCGTCATGCAGTTTGTGCCTCTGCTGCTTCTGCTGTTAGGAATCGCTCCTTGAAAGACGAGCGAGAGCGTCCTTCCGGGTGCATTGCACTGAGTCGAGTGCTCGCTCGGGGCTTTGCACTCGGGGCCAAGGCAAGAGGGCGTGCTTGCCCGCAGAACTGAGAACACGCTGTTGGGCAGAGCTGCAACTGACCGCTGGAGTTCAGCTCTCGCCGGACGGCAGAAGGCGAAGAACGAAGCCGCTTGCGAGCGGCGCAGTGCAGCGAAGAGCTCTCCGAATTCGCCGCTAGCTCCACGGTCCTTCTCAGCTGCGAGTAGCAGCGCTCGCAGTACACAGAGCTTCGCAAGGCCCGAAGACCCGGAGGGAAGTATCGCACACGAAAATGCGCCAGGACAGAGACGTGTTCTACGTTGTCCCTTCTCGTCATGCAGTTTGTGCCTCTGCTGCTTCTGCTGTTAGGAATCGCTCCTTGAAAGACGAGCGAGAGCGTCCTTCCGGGTGCATTGCACTGAGTCGAGTGCTCGCTCGGGGCTTTGCACTCGGGGCCAAGGCAAGAGGGCGTGCTTGCCCGCAGAACTGAGAACACGCTGTTGGGCAGAGCTGAAACTTACCGCTGGAGTTCAGCTCTCGCCGGACGGCAGAAGGCGAAGAACGAAGCCGCTTGCGAGCGGCGCAGTGCAGCGAAGAGCTCTCCGAATTCGCCGCTAGCTCCACGGTCCTTCTCAGCTGCGAGTAGCAGCGCTCGCAGTACACAGAGCTTCGCAAGGCCCGAAGACCCGGAGGGAAGTATCGCACACGAAAATGTGCCAGGACAGAGACGTGTTCTACGTTGTCCCTTCTCGTCATGCAGTTTGTGCCTCTGCTGCTTCTGCTGTTAGGAATCGCTCCTTGAAAGACGAGCGAGAGCGTCCTTCCGGGTGCATTGCACTGAGTCGAGTGCTCGCTCGGGACTTTGCTCTCGGGGCCAAGGCAAGAGGGCGTGCTTGCCCGCAGAACTGAGAACACGCTGTTGGGCAGAGCTGCAACTGACCGCTGGAGTTCAGCTCTCGCCGGACGGCAGAAGGCGAAGAACGAAGCCGCTTGCGAGCGGCGCAGTGCAGCGAAGAGCTCTCCGAATTCGCCGCTAGCTCCACGGTCCTTCTCAGCTGCGAGTAGCAGCGCTCGCAGTACACAGAGCTTCGCAAGGCCCGAAGACCCGGAGGGAAGTATCGCACACGAAATGTGCCAGGACAGAGACGTGTTCTACGTTGTCCCTTCTCGTCATGCAGTTTGTGCCTCTGCTGCTTCTGCTGTTAGGAATCGCTCCTTGAAAGACGAGCGAGAGCGTCCTTCCGGGTGCATTGCACTGAGTCGAGTGCTCGCTCGGGACTTTGCTCTCGGGGCCAAGGCAAGAGGGCGTGCTTGCCCGCAGAACTGAGAACACGCTGTTGGGCAGAGCTGCAACTGACCGCTGGAGTTCAGCTCTCGCCGGACGGCAGAAGGCGAAGAACGAAGCCGCTTGCGAGCGGCGCAGTGCAGCGAAGAGCTCTCCGAATTCGCCGCTAGCTCCACGGTCCTTCTCAGCTGCGAGTAGCAGCGCTCGCAGTACACAGGGCTTCGCAAGGCCCGAAGACCCGGAGGGAAGTATCGCACACGAAAATGTGCCAGGACAGAGACGTGTTCTACGTTGTCCCTTCTCGTCATGCAGTTTGTGCCTCTGCTGCTTCTGCTGTTAGGAATCGCTCCTTGAAAGGCGAGCGAGAGCGTCCTTCCGGGTGCATTGCACTGAGTCGAGTGCTCGCTCGGGACTTTGCACTCGGGGCCAAGGCAAGAGGGCGTGCTTGCCCGCAGAACTGAGAACACGCTGTTGGGCAGAGCTGCAACTGACCGCTGGAGTTCAGCTCTCGCCGGACGGCAGAAGGCGAAGAACGAAGCCGCTTGCGAGCGGCGCAGTGCAGCGAAGAGCTCTCCGAATTCGCCGCTAGCTCCACGGTCCTTCCCAGCTGCGAGTAGCAGCGCTCGCAGTACACAGAGCTTCGCAAGGCCCGAAGACCCGGAGGGAAGTATCGCACACGAAAATGCGCCAGGACAGAGACGTGTTCTACGTTGTCCCTTCTCGTCATGCAGTTTGTGCCTCTGCTGCTTCTGCTGTTAGGAATCGCTCCTTGAAAGACGAGCGAGAGCGTCCTTCCGGGTGCATTGCACTGAGTCGAGTGCTCGCTCGGGGCTTTGCACTCGGGGCCAAGGCAAGAGGGCGTGCTTGCCCGCAGAACTGAGAACACGCTGTTGGGCAGAGCTGCAACTGACCGCTGGAGTTCAGCTCTCGCCGGACGGCAGAAGGCGAAGAACGAAGCCGCTTGCGAGCGGCGCAGTGCAGCGAAGAGCTCTCCGAATTCGCCGCTAGCTCCACGGTCCTTCTCAGCTGCGTGTAGCAGCGCTCGCAGTACACAGAGCTTCGCAAGGCCGAAGACCCGGAGGGAAGTATCGCACACGAAAATGCGCCAGGACAGAGACGTGTTCTACGTTGTCCCTTCTCGTCATGCAGTTTGTGCCTCTGCTGCTTCTGCTGTAGGAATCGCTCCTTGAAAGACGAGCGAGAGCGTCCTTCCGGGTGCATTGCACTGAGTCGAGTGCTCGCTCGGGGCTTTGCACTCGGGGCCAAGGCAAGAGGGCGTGCTTGCCCGCAGAACTGAGAACACGCTGTTGGGCAGAGCTGCAACTGACCGCTGAGTTCAGCTCTCGCCGGACGGCAGAAGGCGAAGAACGAAGCCGCTTGCGAGCGGCGCAGTGCAGCGAAGAGCTCTCCGAATTCGCCGCTAGCTCCACGGTCCTTCTCAGCTGCGAGTAGCAGCGCTCGCAGTACACAGAGCTTCGCAAGGCCCGAAGACCCGGAGGGAAGTATCGCACACGAAAATGCGCCAGGACAGAGACGTGTTCTACGTTGTCCCTTCTCGTCATGCAGTTTGTGCCTCTGCTGCTTCTGCTGTTAGGAATCGCTCCTTGAAAGCGAGCGAGAGCGTCCTTCCGGGTGCATTGCACTGAGTCGAGTGCTCGCTCGGGGCTTTGCACTCGGGGCCAAGGCAAGAGGGCGTGCTTGCCCGCAGAACTGAGAACACGCTGTTGGGCAGAGCTGCAACTGACCGCTGGAGTTCAGCTCTCGCCGGACGGCAGAAGGCGAAGAACGAAGCCGCTTGCGAGCGGCGCAGTGCAGCGAAGAGCTCTCCGAATTCGCCGCTAGCTCCACGGTCCTTCTCAGCTGCGTGTAGCAGCGCTCGCAGTACACAGAGCTTCGCAAGGCCCGAAGACCCGGAGGGAAGTATCGCACACGAAAATGCGCCAGGACAGAGACGTGTTCTACGTTGTCCCTTCTCGTCATGCAGTTTGTGCCTCTGCTGCTTCTGCTGTAGGAATCGCTCCTTGAAAGACGAGCGAGAGCGTCCTTCCGGGTGCATTGCACTGAGTCGAGTGCTCGCTCGGGACTTTGCACTCGGGGCCAAGGCAAGAGGGCGTGCTTGCCCGCAGAACTGAGAACACGCTGTTGGGCAGAGCTGCAACTGACCGCTGGAGTTCAGCTCTCGCCGGACGGCAGAAGGCGAAGAACGAAGCCGCTTGCGAGCGGCGCAGTGCAGCGAAGAGCTCTCCGAATTCGCCGCTAGCTCCACGGTCCTTCTCAGCTGCGTGTAGCAGCGCTCGCAGTACACAGAGCTTCGCAAGGCCCGAAGACCCGGAGGGAAGTATCGCACACGAAAATGTGCCAGGACAGAGACGTGTTCTACGTTGTCCCTTCTCGTCATGCAGTTTGTGCCTCTGCTGCTTCTGCTGTTAGGAATCGCTCCTTGAAAGACGAGCGAGAGCGTCCTTCCGGGTGCATTGCACTGAGTCGAGTGCTCGCTCGGAGCTTTGCTCTCGGGGCCAAGGCAAGAGGGCGTGCTTGCCCGCAGAACTGAGAACACGCTGTTGGGCAGAGCTGCAACTGACCGCTGGAGTTCAGCTCTCGCCGGACGGCAGAAGGCGAAGAACGAAGCCGCTTGCGAGCGGCGCAGTGCAGCGAAGAGCTCTCCGAATTCGCCGCTAGCTCCACGGTCCTTCTCAGCTGCGAGTAGCAGCGCTCGCAGTACACAGAGCTTCGCAAGGCCCGAAGACCCGGAGGGAAGTATGGCACACGAAATGCGCCAGGACAGAGACGTGTTCTACGTTGTCCCTTCTCGTCATGCAGTTTGTGCCTCTGCTGCTTCTGCTGTTAGGAATCGCTCCTTGAAAGACGAGCGAGAGCGTCCTTCCGGGTGCATTGCACTGAGTCGAGTGCTCGCTCGGGCTTTGCACTCGGGGCCAAGGCAAGAGGGCGTGCTTGCCCGCAGAACTGAGAACACGCTGTTGGCAGAGCTGCAACTGACCGCTGGAGTTCAGCTCTCGCCGGACGGCAGAAGGCGAAGAACGAAGCCGCTTGCGAGCGGCGCAGTGCAGCGAAGAGCTCTCCGAATTCGCCGCTAGCTCCACGGTCCTTCTCAGCTGCGAGTAGCAGCGCTCGCAGTACACAGAGCTTCGCAAGGCCCGAAGACCCGGAGGGAAGTATCGCACACGAAAATGCGCCAGGACAGAGACGTGTTCTACGTTGTCCCTTCTCGTCATGCAGTTTGTGCCTCTGCTGCTTCTGCTGTTAGGAATCGCTCCTTGAAAGACGAGCGAGAGCGTCCTTCCGGGTGCATTGCACTGAGTCGAGTGCTCGCTCGGGACTTTGCACTCGGGGCCAAGGCAAGAGGGCGTGCTTGCCCGCAGAACTGAGAACACGCTGTTGGGCAGAGCTGCAACTGACCGCTGGAGTTCAGCTCTCGCCGGACGGCAGAAGGCGAAGAACGAAGCCGCTTGCGAGCGGCGCAGTGCAGCGAAGAGCTCTCCGAATTCGCCGCTAGCTCCACGGTCCTTCCAGCTGCGAGTAGCAGCGCTCGCAGTACACAGAGCTTCGCAAGGCCCGAAGACCCGGAGGGAAGTATCGCACACGAAAATGCGCCAGGACAGAGACGTGTTCTACGTTGTCCCTTCTCGTCATGCAGTTTGTGCCTCTGCTGCTTCTGCTGTTAGGAATCGCTCCTTGAAAGACGAGCGAGAGCGTCCTTCCGGGTGCATTGCACTGAGTCGAGTGCTCGCTCGGGGCTTTGCACTCGGGGCCAAGGCAAGAGGGCGTGCTTGCCCGCAGAACTGAGAACACGCTGTTGGGCAGAGCTGCAACTGACCGCTGGAGTTCAGCTCTCGCCGGACGGCAGAAGGCGAAGAACGAAGCCGCTTGCGAGCGGCGCAGTGCAGCGAAGAGCTCTCCGAATTCGCCGCTAGCTCCACGGTCCTTCTCAGCTGCGAGTAGCAGCGCTCGCAGTACACAGAGCTTCGCAAGGCCCGAAGACCCGGAGGGAAGTATCGCACACGAAAATGCGCCAGGACAGAGACGTGTTCTACGTTGTCCCTTCTCGTCATGCAGTTTGTGCCTCTGCTGCTTCTGCTGTTAGGAATCGCTCCTTGAAAGACGAGCGAGAGCGTCCTTCCGGTGCATTGCACTGAGTCGAGTGCTCGCTCGGGGCTTTGCACTCGGGGCCAAGGCAAGAGGGCGTGCTTGCCCGCAGAACTGAGAACACGCTGTTGGGCAGAGCTGAAACTACCGCTGGAGTTCAGCTCTCGCCGGACGGCAGAAGGCGAAGAACGAAGCCGCTTGCGAGCGGCGCAGTGCAGCGAAGAGCTCTCCGAATTCGCCGCTAGCTCCACGGTCCTTCTCAGCTGCGAGTAGCAGCGCTCGCAGTACACAGAGCTTCGCAAGGCCCGAAGACCCGGAGGGAAGTATCGCACACGAAAATGTGCCAGGACAGAGACGTGTTCTACGTTGTCCCTTCTCGTCATGCAGTTTGTGCCTCTGCTGCTTCTGCTGTTAGGAATCGCTCCTTGAAAGACGAGCGAGAGCGTCCTTCCGGGTGCATTGCACTGAGTCGAGTGCTCGCTCGGGACTTTGCTCTCGGGGCCAAGGCAAGAGGGCGTGCTTGCCCGCAGAACTGAGAACACGCTGTTGGGCAGAGCTGCAACTGACCGCTGGAGTTCAGCTCTCGCCGGACGGCAGAAGGCGAAGAACGAAGCCGCTTGCGAGCGGCGCAGTGCAGCGAAGAGCTCTCCGAATTCGCCGCTAGCTCCACGGTCCTTCTCAGCTGCGAGTAGCAGCGCTCGCAGTACACAGAGCTTCGCAAGGCCCGAAGACCCGGAGGGAAGTATCGCACACGGAAATGTGCCAGGACAGAGACGTGTTCTACGTTGTCCCTTCTCGTCATGCAGTTTGTGCCTCTGCTGCTTCTGCTGTTAGGAATCGCTCCTTGAAAGACGAGCGAGAGCGTCCTTCCGGGTGCATTGCACTGAGTCGAGTGCTCGCTCGGGACTTTGCTCTCGGGGCCAAGGCAAGAGGGCGTGCTTGCCCGCAGACTGAGAACACGCTGTTGGCAGAGCTGCAACTGACCGCTGGAGTTCAGCTCTCGCCGGACGCAGAAGGCGAAGAACGAAGCCGCTTGCGAGCGGCGCAGTGCAGCGAAGAGCTCTCCGAATTCGCCGCTAGCTCCACGGTCCTTCTCAGCTGCGAGTAGCAGCGCTCGCAGTACACAGGCTTCGCAAGGCCCGAAGACCCGGAGGGAAGTATCGCACACGAAAATGTGCCAGGACAGAGACGTGTTCTACGTTGTCCCTTCTCGTCATGCAGTTTGTGCCTCTGCTGCTTCTGCTGTTAGGAATCGCTCCTTGAAAGGCGAGCGAGAGCGTCCTTCCGGGTGCATTGCACTGAGTCGAGTGCTCGCTCGGGACTTTGCACTCGGGGCCAAGGCAAGAGGGCGTGCTTGCCCGCAGAACTGAGAACACGCTGTTGGGCAGAGCTGCAACTGACCGCTGGAGTTCAGCTCTCGCCGGACGGCAGAAGGCGAAGAACGAAGCCGCTTGCGAGCGGCGCAGTGCAGCGAAGAGCTCTCCGAATTCGCCGCTAGCTCCACGGTCCTTCCCAGCTGCGAGTAGCAGCGCTCGCAGTACACAGAGCTTCGCAAGGCCCGAAGACCCGGAGGGAAGTATCGCACACGAAAATGCGCCAGGACAGAGACGTGTTCTACGTTGTCCCTTCTCGTCATGCAGTTTGTGCCTCTGCTGCTTCTGCTGTTAGGAATCGCTCCTTGAAAGACGAGCGAGAGCGTCCTTCCGGGTGCATTGCACTGAGTCGAGTGCTCGCTCGGGGCTTTGCACTCGGGGCCAAGGCAAGAGGGCGTGCTTGCCCGCAGAACTGAGAACACGCTGTTGGGCAGAGCTGCAACTGACCGCTGGAGTTCAGCTCTCGCCGGACGGCAGAAGGCGAAGAACGAAGCCGCTTGCGAGCGGCGCAGTGCAGCGAAGAGCTCTCCGAATTCGCCGCTAGCTCCACGGTCCTTCTCAGCTGCGAGTAGCAGCGCTCGCAGTACACAGAGCTTCGCAAGGCCCGAAGACCCGGAGGGAAGTATCGCACACGAAAATGCGCCAGGACAGAGACGTGTTCTACGTTGTCCCTTCTCGTCATGCAGTTTGTGCCTCTGCTGCTTCTGCTGTTAGGAATCGCTCCTTGAAAGGCGAGCGAGAGCGTCCTTCCGGGTGCATTGCACTGAGTCGAGTGCTCGA